>NC_060957.1:11091866-11131866 GCF_910589235.1 Vespa crabro
TAAAATGACAATTTATTTTTATTGAAAATTATTCGTCAAGCGAAATAATTTTCAATGATATTGATTGATTTACACATATAATTTTAATTGTAGAGACTTTGGGGGGCAGGAGAGATTAGGTTTGATGTTCCGGAAGGGAGAGGGGATAGTTTATATTTCTTCTAAATTTTGAATCCTTTTTATTTTTTATTATTTATGTCAAAAAATATTCTATCGGTGTGCGTTTATTTTTTTCATATGTATATATATTAATTATAATCGATTATAGTCATTGTTTTACACGTATAATTTCAATCGAGGGCGGAAGGAGCTATATTTCTTCATAATTTTTATTTATTTCGTCCTTTTTTTTTTTTTATTTTTTGATATTAGAAAATTTTCTATTGGAATGGGTTTATTTGTTGGTTAGAAAATCATTTTTCATACTATTATAAATATATATATATATATATATATATATATATATATAAATAAAATTTAAAAAGGTTATAGGATTCTTCTCAATTTATACAATTCAACTTTATATTAATTAATCACCATGATATTATTTTGTATATATGATTGAAATTGGATAAGTTCAAAAAATAAATAAAATAAAAAAGTGCAACGAGAAATATATGAGAAAAAAAAAAGAAAGAAAGAAAGAAAGAAAGAAGAAGAAGAAGAAGAAGAAGAAGAAGAAGAAAAGGAAAGAAAAGAGAAAAAAAATGGCCGACACTTGTTAGATATATCAAAGACCCCAATGAAATGAAAGAAGAAAAATAAATGGAAATAAAGACATCGTAAAAGCAACGTTTTAATAAATAGCACTCGCGTGCTTTGCAACAATAGCACCGACGTAAATCAACGTACTACGAGAAAATATATTTATATGTATATACATATATATATATATATATACAAAAGTTGATTTAGAATACCAAAAGAGTAAAAGAGAAGGAGAAAGAGAGAGAGAGAAAGAGAGAGAGAGTGTGTATGTAGTCGAGCCGTGAAAAATATAGGACGACGACGAACGAGTATAACATTGGAGTTTAACGAAACTCGTGCTGGCAGTACTTTATTTCTTTCCTGGTAAAGTTGCGTTAATAAAATCACGATTTAATGGAAGAAACAGAAACAACAAATACGCAGTAACATACACATAGATACGTTCGTAAACAGATACCCGTATAAGTGAATGTTTGTATATATATATATATATAACGCATAATATACAAACAGAATCGGTCCAATAAGTAATATAAGAATTTTGTCGTTCTTTTTCTTCCTTCTTTTTATTTTCTTTTTTTTTTCTTTTCTTTTTCTTTTTTTTTTTTTTTTTTTTTTTTTATCGAATTATATAATGAAATAAATAGATATATATATTTGTTCAGAAACAATGTGATATAATATTATTATTGTTATTTAAATAAATAAATATTATTTTCTATGTTTGATGCACTATTTGATAGTATATCTTTTGAAGTGGAGAATAAATAATATTGAAATTTGGTATAAGAAATATTCTAGTTGTTTATATATATTTATTTAATATATATATATATATTTAATTTTATAATATAAATATTTTTTTTTCTACAATATTCAATCGCGTAATGTTTGAATTGTGTGGTAAAAAAAAAAAAAGAAAAAAGAAAAAAGGAAGAAAAAAGAAAATGGCGCGACTAATATTAAATATAAACAACAATAACATATATATATATATATATATATATATATATGGTTAGTTTGATGATGACAATTATCGTTAACAAAATTTCGATTAATCATTCGTGATGAGTAATTACCTAAGTAGTACGAGTTTAAAATTGCCGCGACAACGCGAGTTCTCGATATTTAATTCGATCGATCCAAAAATGAGATAGAAAGACAGAGAGACAAAGAGACAGACAGATAGACAGAGACAGAGAGAGAGAGAGAGAGAGAGAGAGAGAGAGAGAGAAACATCCAATTTCATCGAACAGAGCTTTTCATCGTCACGATGAAAATTCGACGTTACACGCGGGGACATATGTACGTATTACGATTCGTTAATAGAATTCATTTTACTTTCGACATATTTACTCAATAATATGTCTTAATTGTAGGAGTGTGAGAAAGACACACACACACACACAACCAGAAAACGGAAGAGAGAGAGAATGTTTATTATTGTTTATCTGTAATATCTGTTTATATAATAATGAAATACTAATACAATACACAAATGTGATCATATTTCTCGTATAAATTAACCAACGTAAAATTATTTCCATAATGTAAAAAATATTCTATTGTATTTTATAAAATTATAATAACATTATGATGGAAATGTTGTTGAGAATTATATAATAAATTATATAATAAATGTGTGTATAAACATAGATACACGCTCCACAAACATATACACATATACACATACACACATACATGCCATACATGAACACTCCTGCATACAAATATATGAATTGGAATATTGTCAAGGTCATTGTAAAAGTTCGCAGCTTTTTTCATTGTCTTCGCTTATTCTTTCTTTTTTTTTTTTTTTTATTTCATTTTCTTTTTCCATTTTCTCGCTCTTTTTTTTTTTCTTTTTATTTTTATTTTTTTTTTTTCTTCAAGTGTCAAATACTTAATACGATTAAATAATTCCGAAAGGTGAGTAGGTATTTGAAATATTCGGGCATATTTTTTTTACTCCTTTTCTCATTTTCGAAAAATGAAATTTATGCTTTGAGAAAGGAAAAAAAAAAAAAAAGAAGAAGAAGAAGATGTCGGAAATCTCTGAAAATTGTTCGAAACTACTCTAATGGAAAATAATTGTTATAATTATGTTTAAATTTAGTGAAATAATTCATTAGCTCTAATAATTATTATTGTTAAAATTTATGACGAACTAACGTTTGAATTAATTTAAAAACAAAAAAAAAAAAAAAAAAAACAAAAGACAATGAATTATACATACATATATATACATATAAGAAATAAAATCGTTTATATTCGTTATTTTTAATAATTTCGAAACTATACAGTGAGAACAAACTGACCATAGAGAAACACAGATTTTCAAACTGAGAAAATCAGAAAAGCTCGATCATGAAAAATCGACTTCGTTTTCATCGTTGAGCTTTCGCCAAACTTTTTCCACGTTCGCACATAAAAAAAAAAAAGTTAAATGAACGAACGAACGAACGAACGAACGAACGAATGAGAATATACGTGGCGTTTCGTTCTATCATTCACCGTTTGTTTTTCTTCTATGTCGTTCACAAGCGAGAAAGAGATAGAGATAGAGATAGAGAGAGAGAAAGAGAGATGACGAAAAGCTAGAATAGAAAACTACGAAAAGATAGAAACTTACGTAACTAACGCAATTTTCATCGATTTAGTCCATTAGAAAAAGTATTGTCATCGTATATGGTGTACATTAATGTTTCGCATGTATAACTTTCATAATTAAAATCGATATCTTTCTTTCAGATCTCTCTTTCTCTCTCGTATTTATTTATTTTCTTTTTTTCTTGATTAGAAATAACATTCATAAAAGTATTATCCTTTTTCGAAAAGAAAATTTAAATCCTTTTTGAATTTTTTCCTTGTTTTTTTTTCTCCACCGAAAATATAATAAATTAAATATATGGATATACAATTTATATATATATATATTATAATAGTAAATATATTGGACTGATCAATAATCAAGGTCGAAATCTTTCATTTCAAAAAATATTCTTTGTCATTTATTTTGATATGAAATAATAATAAGAAAAAAAAAAATATATATATATATAAGTGAGAAAGAGAACAAAAAAATAAGGGTAGGAGAGAGAGAAGAAGAAGAAGAAGAAGAAGAAGAAGAAGAGGAAGAAATAAAAAATATAATATAAAATTTTTTGAGAAATAAAAAAAAAAATCATATAAAATTTTTCACATCAAGTTGCGAATCACGTTGAAGTTAACGATCTAGCCACTAATAGAGAGACTCGATGGAAAATTTTTGACGAGAAAATTTTGGTATGGCCATTCCAAGGGAAGTGTGAAACGCTGACACTGGGACCATTCGAGTTTCAGGCTATGAATTTTCGATATGAATTCGTCGTAATGAGGACGTTGGTTATTCGTTGCATATTTGAAAGAGGGTTTGCGAGAGCAACGAGTGGAGGTGGAGGTGGAGGTGGTGATGGTGGTGATGGTGGTGGTACCGGCTTTCAAACGGTTGGTTGAACTGTCGCGCGCTCGACCAGATGGTGAAAATGATGGAAAGGCAGAATATATATCGGGTGGTACAATTTTTACATTGGTTTAGTTATATCGTCGAGTATTTTTTCTTTTTCTGTTTTTTTGTTTTTCTTTATTTTTTTTTTTTTTTTCTTTGTCTATTCTTCTCGTTCTTTTTTTCTTTCTTTGAAGAAGAAGAAGAAGAAGAAGAAGAAGAAGAAGAAAGAAAAGAGGAAGAAAACGAGGAAAAACGAATTGGTGATGTAAAACGCGACTTGTCCCTCGTTGGAAATTTTTTAATATAATTGAAAAAAATTTTCCCAAGTTTTATTCCCAATAGAAAATTTCGTTAATCATCTGACGAAGCCAATTAAAATTAATTTAATTAAAACGTAAGGAGAAAAAATTTCCTAGCGCTAAGCGCCAACGATAAACTTTTCCTCCCCGATCGTAACGCGAATATATAAAACGAAATAAGTAAATAAATATTTAAAAAAAAAAAAAAAAAAAAAAAAGGAAATAAAAAAAAAAGAAAAAAACAATAAAACAAAAACAAAAAAGACAAAAATATTGCCACGAGCAAAATATCTTTTGCAATTTGAAAAGTTGTTTTTAATAATAATTATAATTTCCTTTTCTCTTTTTTATGTTTTATTTTTTTTAATTTTTTTTTCGATTAATTAATTAAATTAATCGAAAGTGAAGGACGTGTTAAAACGCGCAAATAAAGTTTCAATAAACGAATACCAATTGACGAACTCGAACGTGGCGTTAAATGAAAAATAATTTTCCACGCGGAAAGTAATTAAACTTTTATACGAACAAAAAGAAAAGAAAAAGTAAAAAAAGAAAAAAATAAAAGGAAAAAAAAAAAAAAGAAAAAAAAAAGGAGAGAGAAATCCATCGAAGCAATAAAGGAGGAAAAATTGGAATACTTTTTAAAGTATTGTTCTTTATTTTTACTTCATTTTTATTTATTTACTTAATTTTTTTTTTCTTTCTTTCTTTCTTTTTTTTCAACAAACGATTTTGTTCACGTGATACATAATAAAATGTACCACTGTGTATACTCGTGTATGCAATAGAAATAAATAGAAAAGGTTTGCTGAAAAGGGGGATGGTTGTCGAAAATGAGGAAGATAGAGAATGAGAGAGAGAGAGAGAGAGAGAGAGAGAGAGAGAGAGACAAAGTTTGTGTGTGTGGATGTGTATGTTAACGCTTGGGAGTTGCGATACATAAATACAGACTGGCGCAACATCATCAACAATTCATTGCCATTATTACCGAGCATCCTGAGGGATACGGGACGAAACGACGTCATTCGAGATGTCGTCCTTCCGTACAACCACCAACCCTTAAACGGGCAACTCCGCGAGCCGCTAATCTGCATTCCTAATCACGCACTTTGCTTCTTGTTTGGTCTGACTCGTTAACGATCTCTCAAACCAGTGGGATGGATAATACGAACGTGAGAAAAACAAAAAATTAAAAAAAAAAAAAAGTGAATAAAATCAAAAAGTTACAGAAGAAATTAAAAAGTAATTTCGTTTGTTTGTATCAAGAAAAAAAAAAAAAAAAAAAATTCAGTTTGTTCTCTCACAGGTTCGAATTACTACAATGACTAATTTTCTGACGGTTCAATAGAAAATTAAAATAGAAATTTACAAAAAAAAAAAAAAAAAAAAAGTACTAGCAAATAAAAGCAAAAGAAAATAAATGAAAACTAAATTGATTCCATTGTTAGATCTTAAAATAGGGGGGAAAAAAAATCAAATAATTAAAAAAAAAAAAAAAAAAAAAAAAAGAAAATTAAAAGAATTTAATGAAGATTAGTTTGGTTTTTCTGTTCGAGTTAATATAACTGCAGTTTCATGATATCCGACAGTACAAACGTTAAATGTTCGTTCCCGCTAAACTGCACTTTTATCCAACGTTGTCACGGACGATTATCCTTGGATTTATGAGTGCGGTTTGAACAAAAAAAAAGAAAAAAAAAAAAAAAAAATAGAAAAAATAAAAAAAAGAAAAAAAAAGAAAAAAAAGAAAAGAAAGAGAAGGAAAAAAAAGGGAGAAAAAAGAATATAAGGAGGTCGACCGCGTTAATTTAACGAGGAATTCGTGAACACCAACCATGAGTCTTTTTTTCATCGACTTGATAAATGATGGTCAAGTTATAAATGGTTTTATTCATTCTGATCTTAATATTTGAGAATATATTAAAATATTAAAATATTAAAATATTAATGACGTAATTGTTATTAATTATTATTCTAACGTAATTGATAATTTAAATGTCACATAATTTAAATGTTTAATTTTAATTTTAATTTATATGAACAAAATGTTAACTTTGATTTTGTCATAAAATAAAAAAAAAAAAAAAAAAAAGAAATATATATATAATATTAAATGAATTAAAAATAAATATAATGAATATATTAAATGTCATAAGAACATGCTTCAAATTATATCAATAATATAAAAACATTAATAAATTAATAATTATCAATATCTGAAATATAATTTCTTATGCAATATTGTTCATGAATATATTAGGATATTAAAAAGTTAATAATTATTAATTAATTATGTCGTATATCATATTGTTCACAATTTAAAATATCAAAATTTTCATAATTCATAAAGTGAGTGAGATTCAGAGAAAGAGAGATGGGGGGTGGGGGAGGGGGGAGTGGGAAAAGGGTCATAATGTAGTTACTTTATTTCATAAACAAGAGAAGGAGATATTAAAATATTAAAAATTTAATAATTATTAATATACCAGAATCGTTTGGACAATGTGTCGTATACCATAATTGTTGACAAACATGTCTACTAAAATATTAATAATCTAATAATTATTAATAACAAAAACATCATAAATTTGAATATCATATTATTCATTTATACATATGTATAAATGTGTACATATATATATATATATGTGTGTGTGTGTGTGTGTGTGTGTGTGTGTGTGTGGTTTAAAATATTACAAGTACGAAAAAAAAAATATTTAAACGATTTAATAAATATTAATGACAGAGGAAATAGAAAGATCACAAAATCTCAGATCCTTTTTTCACGATCACTTTGATCGTAAAAAAAAAAAAGGACTAAAAACACCATGGATATTCTTTTGTATGATTTCGTTCGGACACTTTTGGAAACAACATATGTAGAATTTATGATCATGTACATATGTATTAGACACACACACACACACACACACACACACACACACACATATATATATATAAATATGTTTTGGTATTCATTTCTCGCACAAAGCTTTTCTCTCTTTTTTTGTATTCTGTAATTTTTTTTTTGTTAATAGTTTTTCTTGTTTTTTTCTTCTTTTTCTATCTTTTTTTTTTTTTTGCAATCACGAACAACGAACCGTACGTGCGTACGTGCGTGCGTGCTCGCACCCATGAACTTTTATATCGTAAATTATTTTTATCGTGAATGTGTTAGAGAGGGAAAGTGAGTAAGAGAGTGAAAAAGAAGACAAATAGAGAAAAAGATAGAGAGACAGAGACAGAGAGGTGAGAGAGAGAGAGAGAGAGAGAGAGAGAGAGAGAGAGAGAGAAAGAGAGAGAGAGGGAGGGAGGGAGAGAGAGAAAACGACTAGGTTCTACTAGGTGACTGCATTTGCTCGACTGGCAGCGATGAAGAGAGATATGTTAGGGTGATGAGGGAAGAGTGTGTAGAGAGTTTGAGAGGAAGGTATTCGGGGAGAGGTGTAGAGAGGGAGGGTGAGGGTGGGTAGAGAGAGGGTAGAGGCTGTTGGGTTGGCACTGAAAATAAATGCGATTAAAACGACCTGGATACATACATATTTCTGATTTATCCACCCGCACCGATATATCGATTGTACGAGAGTCGACGCGCAATCCTCTCCCTCTCCTCTACGCCCCTCTCTCTCTATCACCCTTCCGCCCCTTCTATCGCGCTATTCCAACCACTCATATTCGTTTCTACTTCATATATAGACGAACAACAATACTTTTTTTTTCTGTGTTCCTTTTTTTGTTATTTTTATTTTTATTTCTATTTTTATTTTATTTTATTTTTTTTTTTTTTTTTAGCAATAAACTGCATCGTTGTAATGCCACAATGGTGGTTACCAATGTGAATTGCATATCGTAGCAGTTAAAGAGCCTCGTTATGTACATATATATATATATATATGTGTGTGTAGGAACATTGGCGCATCTACATACGCATACATATATGTGTGTGTGTGTGTGTGTGTGTGTACGCGTGTGTGTATGTATATACATATGTACATACATAGGTACGTGCGTACATTAATGCATATGGATGTAGAAAATATATGATATAAATAATATTCGCATAAATAAAAGTGTACAATATTAGCGTATATTATCGTATATTAGGATTGTGTGGAAAAAGAAAAAAGCCAGACATTTTGTTCATCCTCAATTTTCTTCATCCTTAATATTCTTTTTAATTTTTCTTGTCTAATTTTTCTTTTCATTTTTTTTTTTTTTTTTCAATATATAAAACTTCATTCTTCATTCAATTGAAACACGTCTTCAAAGTGAAAAAAGAATATATACATATACATATACATATACATATACATATACATATACATACATACATATATATATAATATATATACACATATATATAATAATGGCGAACTTTTCTCTTATAAAATGGTCCACGAACATGGATCGGCCAAAAATTCAAAGTATTATCGAATATACATATTTAACGAGAGAGAGAGAGAGAGAGAGAGAGAGAGAGAGAGAGAGAGAGAGAGAGAGAGAGAGAGAGAGAGAGTGAGACGAAGAAGGAAATGATTTGGTAGAAAACAAAATCAAGTTTTAATTACGTCGATAACTGCTGGTTTTAATTACGATAAGATTCGTGCTTGCATTAACCTATCATAAATGGACAGGACCCTATCGATTTTATTCATGTAGTATATTCGTGATTACTCTGAATAAAACAACGACAACAACAACAAAAAAAAAGGAAGACAGAAAGAAAAAATAATAATAATAATAAAACGATAATAATAGGAAGAACAATAGACCGACATCATTAATGTATTATATTTATCGTAATACCATTTCAATTTCAATTGCAGATTAGTAATTCGACATATTTATTTTCTTTTTGTCCTTTTTCTTTTTCTTTCTTTTCTTTTAATCGATTTCTAACGAATTATTATTATTATTATTATTATTATTATTATTATTATTATTATTATTATTATTATTATTATTATTATTAGTATTATTAGTATTATTATTATTATTATTCATTGAAGAACACGCATATCGATTTATAAAAAAGGAAGGAAAAGAAAAAAGAAAAATTGAAATAATAAAAAATAAAAATAAAGAAATCTTTTCTCGCGGTATATTATCACTGCCAATTGTGAAAATTTCATCCCCCCGCCACCATACCCCCGCCGACCTCTTCTATCGTAAAACATTCCGTTCTTAAATTCCATTCGTTCGTGCTATTACAGAACGAACAAAGGTACGATAAAAGGGTGATAAAATATGACACACGTCGATAATCGATCGATCGAATCGGAAAGTGCGATAAGAGGGGTTAAACGAGGTACTCGTAAAAGCGATGAATTTAATAGCCTAACAACCATTCAACTCTAATTCGTAAGTATACTCGAAGTTAGATAATCACGTTCCATCATCTTTTTTTCATTTTCCTTTTGCTCTTCCTTTCTAAATTTTCTCTCTCTCTCTCTCTCTCTCCCTCTCTCTCTCCCTCCCTCTCTTTCTCTGTCACTCTATTCTTCTTCATTTCTTTTTTTTTCTTTTTTGTTCTTTTTCTTTACTAACTCCTTATTCCCATTAAGATAATGATCTTTTCATTTATGCGCACCGGTAATTAACAAGAGTGATCAATACAGTATATATTATATCGTGAATAATTTGAGAAATTCAATTTTTCCTTTTTCTTCTTCTTTCGTTCTATTTATTTGTATCAACGAGACGATCACGTTTAAATACGAAATTATTAAAAATTAATAAATAAAGTGACAATGGTAATATATAAGATTATATATGAAGTAAAAGAGTAATATGTACAAGAAAGAAAAAAAAAATATATATAAAATAAATGTAAATATAAAGAAAAGAAAGGAAGAAAAAAAAAAATGAAAGAATAAAAGTTAAGATAATTGTCTACGATGAGCTAAGTAGGTGATTTTTAATGTATCAATTTTTACGAGACTTAATTTAAGTTGATTGATTTATATTTAAGTTAACGTTAAGTTGTTTTATAATCTTAAAAAAAAAAAAATAATAATAATAATAATAATAAATTAAAATAAAAAAAAAGCACAACTAAATAAATACAAAAACAAAAGACATTAGAAATAATCAAATTAGATAAAAAAAAAAAAAAAAAAAAAAAAAAAGAAACATCTTACATATCACTATCCCTATATAATTATTAATTAATTATATAATTACAATATATTATATAAATATTTAATTTACGAAAATAATTAAAATTTAATTTCTAAAATTACGAAATTATTTACGAAAACTTATGTACTCTTTAAAGGACATACACATAAGTAGTACACATACACAGACATTAGAAGGTGCGAAAAAAATCGTCCGAGAAAAGAAGAAAAAGAAGAAAAAGAAAAATAAGAGGAATTAAAATAAAACAAAAAAAAAGAGAGAAAGAGAGAGAGAGAGAGAGAGAGAGAGAGAGCGGGAGAGTGAAAAAAAAAAGAAAAAAGAAAATTGGCCAACGAATCGAAAGATGCGAGTTGTGCCAATAAAACGGAACGATGGGATGGGAATGAATTATTATGCAAAGTGGTATAATAATTTAACTTCCTACTTTTGAAGTGGTAAACTTGAAGTAGAGGAACAAGAAGAAGATGAACAAAAAAAAATAAATAAATAAAAAGAAAAAGAAAATGAAAAAAAAAAAAAAAGAAAAGAGGAGGAGGAAGAGGAAGAAGTGGAGAGAGGAGGAAAAGGGATGAGAAGGAGAAGAAATAAGAAAGAGGAATAAGAAAAAGGAAGGGCAGTTTCCACTTAATAGCTATTTCTTTCAGGACTCGTAAAGGGTAACTCTCTGCAACCCTCCAACCCCTTTCAAAGTCGCGGTTGCATTACTTTCGTTTGTTTCGAACCCTCTCGAGACGGATTGAAGTAGAGAGCGGTAAGAAAAGAAGGTGGACCATAAGTAGAAAGGATGTAAGAGAGTAAGATAGGTGTGGGTGGCTTTTTCGGCGATGCATTGGTAAGGAAAGGGGGCTGGGAGGGGCTGATGTTGGTGAATGATGACGATAGTAGTGGGAAGATGGTAGGACGATGAGGAAATGAATTTAAGAGATTAAATGAATTGTATTTACAATTGAAAATATTTGTTATTCATTTATTAAAAAAAAAATGTAATCACAGATATAATATATTGATCAATAATTTAATAAATATGACTTGTGTATGTGTATATATATACATATATATGTATTTTTTTTTTTGGAATCGATGAATTTATTATAATGGTGATATAAAAAATATTGTAAATATTGTTATGTTTGTCAAACATGGAGAAGTTGTAAAAGTTTATTTGACAAAAAAAAAAAAAAAAAAAATTTTTTTCCACGACTTTCAATCCACTCCAACTCATCCCCCGCGTAACCGACACCACCCACATCTCGCCAAAATTGTTTGTACCTTTCCATACATTTTTTGTTTTCTTTTTTTTTTTTTTTTTTTATACATTCGTTTTTCTCTCCCTCATAATTCAACTCCTTTTTCAAGATGAAATGTATGTATGCATATTCGTAATAGCTTACACAGTAGCAGAACAAATCTCTCTCTCTCTCTCTCTCTCTCTCTCTCTCTCCCTCTCTCTCTCTCTCTTCCTCTGTTTCTATCTCTGTCTTTCTTTCTTTCTGTCTGTCTCTATCTTTTTCCCTCTTTCTCTTTCTATCTCTGTCTATGTTTCTGGTCGACGGATTTTTCGAGATTAAAAATGTTTACACGTAACGAGATGGCCTGGAACGAGAGACATATGTCAACAACGAGAGAACATCCCCCTCCCTCACCCTCACCACCATCGCGACCATCACCACCATCACCACCTTCACATCCTCCTATGAAAAGAATACTATGGATTACAGTGAGTTAAATTTGTCTATCTGAAAATAACCTATTAAATTGGAATAAAAATGTAATGGAAGGATATGTAAGGGGAAGGTATAAATGGGAAAAAGGGAAAAAAGAAAAAAAAATCTTTTATGATGACATCGGACGGCATACGTTTCTCATATATTTATTAAGAACTTCTCATTTGGTTAATAAAATGGAATTAGTAATATAGCAAACGAAATATTATATAATATTATTTATACAATTTACAAATTTAAATATTTACATGTAAACAGTATATACACATACGTAAATATCAATAGTGAACAAAAAAAAAAAAAAAAAAAAAAAATAAAAATAAAATAAAATCGAAAATTAATTCGAAAAACGAACTTAACAGATAATTACATTACTAATAATAATAAAATAATAATAAAATGTACAGATTACATACACCTTTATATAATAGTAATAATAATTACAGTGAAAATGTAATAAACCACTTATGAATCTATATATATATATATATATATATATATATACAAATACACATACACATATGGGTGCACGTAAGCAAGCATACTTGTATAATTTCATATACCTTTTTTAATTCCACACGAAAAAAAAAAAAGAACATTCGTAACGTACGAACATATAACGCGAGATAAATTACGAGAATTAAAATGATTTTTAAATTTTGTTTATATACTTTATGATTTTTAAATATTGTTCTACTCCTCTCCTCCTCCCGCCCCTCTCTCTCTCTCTATCTCTCTCTCTCTGCGGAAGTATCTAACTACGTGTTTTAAAGAGAGAGAAAGAGAACAAAGACAATCTTATCCTTGTCAAGAATGTTAAGTTTTCGATCGTGACGTCACGTTGTACGACTTTCGAGTCTCGATAAGTCTTTCAATCCCTTTTTATTATCTCTCCTTTCTCTCTCTCTCTCTCTCTCCCCCCCCCTCTCTCTCTCTCACTCTCCTCTCTCTCTCATTTTCACATAAAACGAAAGAAGGAGAAGGTAAGTGCAATTAAAAGTTTTATCGACGTGTTCGTCCCGTTTCTCATACACTTACATTTGAGGAGAGCACTCGCATACACACACGCACAAATACATACATACATACACAGATACCAACAAACGTACACAAGTAACTTGTGTTATCTCGAACACGATGGTCGACGAGTGGCACCAGAGAAGAGAGTTAGATGCACCGAGCGAGAAGATTGCCGGTTAATGTAGCGTTATAAAACGTTCCCCCGTTTTTGGCGGCTCGTGCGAGAATATACCCAACTCCCACCATCACTACCACCCCCCTATCTTCCTTTTTCCTCTTCCCATATATATATATATATATATATATATATATATATATATATATATATATATATATATATATATATATATGCATACACATACACACGCACACATATATTACTCACGTTTTCTCTCACAATTTTCATAGGTACATCTTATATACCTACATACATGTAACACATTGTACATAACCAACAGTATTTGATACGTACCTATTTGTACGTTCGTGTCCGTAAGAAAGAGGGAAAGAGAGAGAGAGAGAGAGAGAGAGAGAGAGAGAAAATATTTTGGATTGCTTCCGGAATAGACTGCGATTCGCTGGGTCAGGGATCTCCTTCAAAACGTGTCCAGAATGTATTCGAGAGAAAAGCATTTCCTACTATTCTACGATCCCCTTCTCCTCCTCCTGCTCCTATTCCTCCCTGCTCATACTTCTCCTCCTCCTCCCCTCTCCCCATCCCCAATCCTCACCATTCGATACCCTCACCCACAAACTCCATCTTATATACTATATACCATCTCTACTACTAGCCATCATCCGACCAACCGAACAAGTACGAATTTTGTTCCACGAGTTTTCCCTCAAAACTCTCTGCCCCCTCCCCTTCGCCCTCCCCGCCCCCTACCCTACCCTTACCCCTCCGACACCGTCCTGTTGCCTTTCGATGTGTCACGATCTTTCGTATCCGAAAAAGATTACGGAGGGTGTGACAGTGAGAGGGAGAGAGAGTGAGTGAGTGAGAGAGAGAGGAGTGTGAGAGAGGGGTAGACACGCGTGCTCTACGAATTGCCATCAAGCATTTCTTCTTTTCCTTTTTTCCTTCCTTTCACTTTGTTCTTGTCTCTTTTTTTCTTTTCCCTTTTATATCTCTCTTTCTGTTTCTACGTTTTCTTTTTTTTCTTTTTTCTTTTTTTTTTTTTTTTCATTCTTTCTACTTTTCTATTATGTAATTTTCTTTTCTTCGCTATTCCTTTTTTCTTCTCTTCCTTCAATTCTCCTTCTATTGACAAATATATTTTCTATCGGCACGTGAGATAATTGTCACGTGTTAAATTTTAATGTTTAAACGGATTTAAGGTTGGTTTAATTAATTGAATGTTATTGTATTAGAGAATGATAGGAAAGGTGAGAAAAGTATTGTACGTTTTTGTCGTCTTATAGTCCTTTTATTCTTTTTTTTCCTCTTACGGGAAAAAAAAATGAGAAAAAAAAAAAAAAGAAATAATAATAATCATTACATACGGAACTGTATTAAAAAATTGTAAGCCTTGAGATTCTTTCACAAATCTGATAATTATGATAATTATGTACGTAAATTTTGTAGAACGCAATTGTAATAAGTTATTGTATAATTGTAAAAAAAAAAAAATATATATATATATATATATATATATATAAAAGTGAATTTTTCAGAATTATTGATACTTCAGTTTTATTTTCATTCGATAAGTCAATAGATCTGTTTTTAATAATATGAAAATTGAGACCAAAAAAAAATAAAAAAATTAACAATAATAACAATAATTATTTAACGATAAAGTTAATATTCCAGAAATATAATATATATATATATATATATATATATATACTTACACATGTATATTTTATTAAAAACTCGACAATTGTTCGTGACCTTAATTTCACAATTCACTCGAGTTCGCAAATATATTGATGCATTTATATAATACATAATAAATCCTAATTAATCAATCATAATTTTTATTTTTCATTTTTAAAAACTTCGACAATGATTGTGTTACATTAATACGTCATTTCTCGATCGTTGACCTTAATCGTTCCTCGTTCGAGAAAAATATGATTTAAGAAAATATAATAATATTAATAATAATCGTTTTTTAATTGTCGAGGAAATAAAATAAAAAGAAAAAAAAAAAAAAGGAAAGAAAGAAAGAAAGAAAAAAAAATAGAAAAAAGCGAAAAAGAAAAAAAAGGAAATAAAAAAATAAAAAGTTGTTATAAAGAATAAAAAAGACGAGCCGAAAAGTAAATGGATTCTCAGCATATTTCAGCATCATTAAATTATGAAGAGTTCCGAAGTAGAAAAAGTTCCGAAGAGTAACGAACAGTTCCGAAAAGTTCCGAAATGTTAAGAAGACCCCTTTGCAAAAGTTCTTATTCAAATTCCTTTTCTATTATCCCCGATCTCTATATATCCTATCTACCGTTATTATCTTTATTAAAATATTCGAAATAATTTGGAAACTAAAAGTTGAAGTTGATTTTTTTTCCTCCATTTCCCCTCCCCCTCCAACCTCCCTATCACTCTCTCTCTCTTTATCTCTCTCTCTCTCTCTAATCATTGCAATCGAACCTTTCTTTTCTTTTTTTTTTTTTTAAATTTCTATTCATGTCCTAATTGTCGTATTTCCTAATAAAATATATTTATATAAAAAAAAAAAGAAAAATAAAAAAGAATAAATAAATAAAACGAAAACCAAAAAAAAAAAAATTATGAAAAATAATAGATACATCAAACTCTTGAAATATTCTTAACTTTCTTTTTCGTTTTTTTCCTCTCTCTTTTTTTATTTTTTACTTTTTCACTTCCTTTACTTACTCGTCGATTGCATATATTAGAATATTGATAACAACTTAACAAGGAAACACTAGGCATACGGTTTGAGAAAATTATTATTCAAATTTCATCTTATGTACCATCACCACCAGCAACGAACTACAGCAGCAACAGCGGCAGCAGCATCGTTGTCAAACTTTGTAAAACAATTTAGAAACTAAAAGTATAATCTGAAAGGGGGAAAAAAAAAAAGAAAAAAGAAAAAAGAAAAAGACACGCAACAATGTATTAAAATTCTCATTCTAATATCCCATTGTTCTACTTTCCGTCGTATATATTAAAATATTGAATGTGGCTAATATAATATGGAAACTAAATTTACAACCTGCGTATAAATTGTTAATTCAAAAAAAAAAAAAAAAAAAAAAAAAAACTTTTTTTTTTCACATTTACAATAAAACAAAAATAATTTTCCAATTGTAAAAGCAGAATTTGTTTCAATTGTATATATCCGAACAAATTTGGCATATTAATTCTAACAATGTTTACTCTTTCGTTTTACTTTTTTATTTAAAAAAAAAAAAAAAAAAAAAAAATTACTTTTTCCTTGCGAAGTATCGATAGAAGCTTATAAAAATATCAATTTCTATTTAAATCTTATCAATCTGCAATTATCATCATCATCATCATCATCATCATCATCATCATTATCATTATCATTATCATCATCATGATTACGATCTTTATTATTATAATTATTATTATTATTATCATAATTAAAATATAGTAGATAATTAAGAAGTTAAGTAGAAAATCTGCAAAAAACTCGTATTTCAATTTGAATTACAATAATCCTTATTAAATTATTCCAAATAATTAGCGAATTAAACCGACGAACGTATAACACAATCCAACGTAGAAAAAAAGAAATTTAAAAAAGGATACTAGGTACGTAAAATAAATACGTATGTACATATATATATATATATATATATATATATATATATATATATATATATATATATTTATACATATGTACATACATATATACGTCAAGTTAGTAACAAAACACGCAGATCGTAAAACATAAATCCGCTTCCATCTTTCTTTTCTTATTATCCTTTGGATAACATCCATGATAAAATATATACACGAACGCGAGAGAGAGAGAGCGAGCGAGCGAGCGAGCGAGCGAGAGAGAGAGAGAGAGAGAGAGAGAGAGAGAGAGAGAGAGAGAGAGATTGCACGTCGTTCGATTGACACCCCGTAAATTCACATATTGTATATTTTATACGTGAATACATATTGTATGTGTATAAATATATATATATATATATATATATATATATATATATATATAAAACCATACATAGATAGATGTGTATGTGTGTGTATATATGTATATAGAAACGTCAAGTGCTGAATTGCGAAATAGAGCGATCTTCGTTGGGAACCTATAGAAAAGGAAATCTCGGGTGTACTTTATTACAAGACGATTTATAGACAAGGAACTCGATGAAAGATGTTTTTTACCGGGGTAACGTATATCGATTTTTAAAACGAAGTTATTTTTTTTTCTATTTTATTATTATTTTTATTTTTTCTCTTTCCTTTTTTCATTTTCTATTTATTATACAAAAAACTTGATATATATTCACTCGCGATATCGCGTTGCTCTTAGTTTTTTTTTTTTTTTTTTTTTTTTTTTTACTAGCATATTTATGCGCTCGCGCGTGCGCGCACACATACACACAAAATTTTTCATTTCATTAATTAGTTACTGTAATATAAATAAATTCTTTTAAATAGAACAACACTTCAATTTTATTTATATTTAAACATATAAAATATATATTTGTACATATCTATATTATTAATTTATTTAATCATTATAATTTTATTGTTATAATTATTACACACGCATATATATATATATATATATATATATATATATAAAAATTTCTTTCGTTTACTTTTTAGTATTACTAAATAAAGTAAAAAATTTGTATTATTATCAATTAATGTTAATATTTCATTTTATTCTTAATCATAAACGATCATCGTATTATCGTATCTCATAATGTATAATTTATATTTAATCAATATCCGTCCGAATTAGAAACCTCTCTATCTTTATCTCTCTCTCTTTTTTTGTTCTTTTTGTTCCTTTCTTTCATCTTTTTCTGCTTCTTTTTTTTTCCTTTTTATATATATATATATATATATATTAGCAAGACGGGAAAAAATTAATAATGCCGTCTGTAATATTAATACGTATGTACATTGCATATAAAAATTATTAGTGACGCTTACGTTAAATATATTATATTATATATTAGAGTGCGTAATTAATGGATATGAAACAAAACGCAAATATGGAGTGATAAAAAAAATTCGTTACGCATACATTTCCTGAATTTAATTAAAGTAAATTTACTTTATTTTATTTTATTTTATTTTATTTTATTCCTTTTTCTTCTTCTTCATTTTTTTTTTTTGCTTTTACCCCTCTTCAATTTTTTTTTTTTCTACAGGATTACAGATATCCATGTATCATAAAATTCTTTTCATAATTAATATCACAAAAAAAAAGAGGAAGAAGATGACGACGAAAAAAAAATCAAAAAAAAAAAAAAAAAAGAACAATAGAATCTAAATGAAACAAAAAAGAAGGAAAAACGAAGAAAAGAAAAAAAGAAAAAAAAAAACTTGTAACTCATCGGAGACGTCATAATTTATCGATTATTTTAAATATTATTAATAAATTTGTCTCTCTCTCTCTCTCTCCTTTTTTCTTCCTCATCTACTTGTTTCTCCTTTTCTTCGAAATTTTTTTTTTACCAATAAACATCAATGAAATTCAGATCGTTGCATTCTATTCATTTCCCTCGAAAATATTTTCAGGTTTCGTTGGTGTGCCATTTTAAAACGACTATCGATTCGGACATTAAAGTTCACGGAAAATGAGAGAGAGAGAGAGAGAGAGAGAGAGAGAGAGAGAGAGAGCGAGAGAGAGAGAGAGAGAGAGAGAGAAGAGATTTGAAAGTCGAGATCTCTAAGAGCAACGAAAGCTTAATGCGCGATTGCTCCTGTTATTCCGAGACCTTTCACACCCCCTTTCCCTTCTACACCCCTTCTATTCACCTTCTCTACCCCTTCTGACCTTTTCTCACTCTTGAAAAAGAATATATATATATATATATATATATATATACTTTATGGTCGTACGAAATGTACACGATTTGCATGAAAATCGTTCACGTTTGTTTTAACCTCTTTTCACCCACCTTAACTCACCCTTGCCGATCCTTCCTCTCCGGCCACCCGTTAACAATTTCTACGGTCCTACGATCTTCGAATTAGCTGGATTACGAATTTCGCCATTCTTTCTTTCATTTCACGGTATTCTGTTTTATGATTTTTTCTTTTTTTTTTTTTTTCTTTTTCTTTCTTTTTTTCTTTCCATTTTCTTTCATTTTTCATCATTTCATTCATTTTCTTTCTTTCCACGTTTCTTCATCATTTTGTCTTAGGACGATGGAATAAGCAAATTAAAAAGAAAAATAATATGTCAATGATCATTAGTTAAAAGCAAAAAAAAAAATTGGCCAATATTTTTCTTTTCTATTTATTGATCTGATTATATTTATGATCGTTCTATTTTATTAGCATGTATAATATATATATATATATATATATATATATATATATATATATATATATATTTGTCAGACAGATTTATCGTTTTAATACAATATTTTCAAAATTTTAATTATATTTATTATTACTAATTGCATAGATTGAAAAATAAATAAATAAATAAATAAATATATATATGTATGTATATATGTATACATAAATTTATCATTATTTATTTATGAACATAATAGATCAATATAAATTTATTATTTTGATAGAATAAGTATTTAATATCAAATCGATATATATATATATATATATATATATATATATATATATATATATATTTATACAAGTATATTGTGGAAGAAACTGAGTTTACCGACATTTCGTTGTCATGATACATTCTGAAAATAGAACTATGATACCCATATAAATGTGTGTGTGTGTGTGTGGTCATACGTATATATAAGTAAGAAAACTGGTGAACAAATAGAAAGGATATGGAACGATGAAAGTAGATAAGAAGGACAAAGACAGCTGTTCCACATGTCGAGATTCAAGTGTGTGAAAGAGATAGATAAATAGAAAGAGAGAAAAAGAGAGATATATAGAGATAGATAGGTAGATAGATAAAGAGAGAATAAACGAATGAGGTTGGATGTTGAATTCGACGAGATTTAGGCAACGAGCCAGTTTCCATTGCAACGGGACCAACGCCATTGCCAAATTCAGAAAACGATAATCGGCTCTGGTTTCCGTTAGTATCGCTAACAGATGTGATAGTTCTCGGTTAACTCTCGAAGAAAATATCTTTTCATTTGTATAAGATATTTTTTAATATTATCAATTGACAAATAACGTCGACTTTAAGATCGATTAATTTTATTTTCAATCGAATTAAAGGGAAGAAAAAAGAAATGAAGAAAGTAATTTATTTATTCGACAATTTTTAACGTAATCAATATTTCTTATCGACGAAAGATATCTCACTACGTGCAAAATCAATTTTTTTTTTTTTTTTCAATTTTCTTATTTCTTAAATTATCACTTTATCGTGTTTACAAAAGGAAGGGAATAGAAAAAAGAAAATATCGTATATAACGTAAAAGTAATTAGCATTGATTATATTCATAAACAAATACGAGTATAATCAATTTACTTATCGACCGTACTCTAATTACAATTATAATTATATAAATCTATTAATTATTTTAATATTAACACTGTCGACGTAATATATCGACATTAAAAATTAATACAATTGTAAACATAATACGTACGAATTATACTTACTATTGATATAATTATAGTTCACTAATCATATACTGATACTTGATGTGTAATATTACTTATAACAAAAAAAAAAAAAAAAAGAAGGGTTTATTTAATTTCCTCATATAAATTTTTATACTCCCTCTCTCCCCCTCTCTCTCTCTCTCTCTCTCTCTCTCTCTCTCTCTCTCTCTCTCTCTCTCTCTCTCCCTCTCCCGCCCCCTCCTCCCTCTATGCACAAGAACCGTACGCTCATTGGATAAATTTTTAAAAATATATCGAGAAATCGAATTACAAAGTTGATTCAAGCGTAAATCAACTTTGGTTGGCTCTGATAGTTCAACAAGTATGTACTCTAATGATAGGTATACTGATGTCAAAGGTAGGAATTCGTAACGTTTTAAAAGTTGAAACAAAGTATTCTACCAACATACTATAGTATCTATCTGTGTATCTCTCTCTCTCTCTCTCTCTCTCTCTCTCTCTCTCTCTCTCTCTCTCTCTCTCTCTCTCTCTCTCTCTCTCTCTCTCTCTCTCTCTCTCTCTCTCTCCACGTCGTTAAAATTATAAAGTTAATTTCGAGAAAATCCTTTGAAATAGCTTTGAAAATTTATTAATTAAAACTCACAATCGGGTGAATGCTCACGTGTATGTCTACTTGTGTGCCTACCGCGTATCTGTTCCTAGTCCGTGTATGTGTGTATGTGTAAAGGTCAAAGAATATCGGCCGGTTATCGCGTATGCCACAGAATATTATTTTATTAGAGGCGTTCCTCGACATCAAACAAACTTTTCTCGTTTTCCGTAATTAATTAACTCTCAAGCGAGTCTTGTAAGACCGAAGGTATAAAGTTACAAAGCCTCGTCCATCCATCCGTTCGTCCGTTCTTTCGTTCGTTCGTTCGTTCGATTGTACAAACTTACACGAAACTTTTGTCCCGTGGCTTAACTCATTCTATCTCACTTTCTCTTTCTCTCTCTCTTTCTCTCTCTCTCTCTCTCTCGCTCGCTCGCTCTTCCTCGCAAACTGAGAATTTCATCGGCCATCTTATTTCAAACTTCTTTAGTTAATCCTGGATAGTTCTTTTATATTTCTTTTCGGATAAGGTTATCCACGTTTAAATATAATAATTATTTATTTAATTATTTGATATATATATATATATATATATATACATGTATTGTGTAAATAATATACTAAAAGATATACAGATCTCATATGTGAAATTACAATATATATTATAAAATACATTACTGTATAATATAATATTAGTATGGTATATTATGTTTTATACTTTCATATAAATATAATAAAGATAAATAATATAATAATATATTAAAACACACATTTGTATGTATCTATCATATCTGATATGTAGTATAATATATTAAGCTATAATATGATAGTCTAATATAATACTTTATAATATAATAATATTAATATAATAATAATATAGTAATATAAAGTATAGTATATAATAAAAATTTTTACATAATATTAGTATAGTATAATATAACAAAAAATACATGATTATTTTATTTTATTATAGTAATAATAATAATAAATTAGTTTCTGAACAACTTGAAAAAATTTATAAAACTTTACGTGATAAAAAGCTAATATGTACGAGGGAAATTAACAAGTGTGTGTGTGTGTGTGTGTGTTTATGTGTATCTTCGTCAGTAGATTATACACTAATATTATTATACTACAGATATTATAATATTATAATATTATATATAATATGATATAAAAGATAATAAATAAAACCAGATTATTCATAATGAATCGTTTCTAAATAACTCGAAGGAATCCATAAAACTTTTCGAGATAAAATACACGAGAGAAATTAATAAGTGTGTGTATGCGCGTTCGAGTTCTCTCTCTCTCTCTCTCTCTGTGTGTGTGTGTGTGTGTGTGTGTATGTGTGTGTACGTACGTATACATGCGTCTTCATCAACATAATTTTTTGTTAATTAACTTGTAATGAACTTACAAATTACTTCGAAATTATCGTTCGAAAGTTGTCTTGGTGGGAGGGGTAAGGGGGAGGGTAGTTTTAAATGGAGAACACGCTTATTAAAAACACTCGCGCGTGAATTTCTTCGTAGTAAAAATTATAAAACTGAGGAAAAGGTAAAAAAAAAAAATAAAAAATAAAAAAAAAAAATAAAAAAATAAAAAAAGAAAAAGAAGTGAAAGAAAAAGAAGAAAAATATAAATGAAGAGCGAAATCTCTGAGAACAACAACATAGATGGGATTTAATACTTTACTTGTTAACGAATGAAAAACTCTGTTACGGTATAATGGCTACTTATTGACGTCACGAACAGATTAAAAAAGGATATCGTCTTAAACTTTAATGATTATCGTTGGGTAGAAATTTCAACCCTAAGCAGATAAGAAATATTACGAGGTTAAACGCACAAAGTGCGCACATATATATATATATATATATATATATATGTTTGTGTGTGTGTGTATCATTAATTAAATAAATGTAATTGATTATTATTATCCACCATTTTCATAATTCTGATGCTTAGATTTTTTTTTCTTTTTTGGATTAATTTCTAAACTAGAAAATAATATAACGCAGAGAAATTTTGCTTGTACTGGAAGAAAAAAAAAAATGGGAGGAAGAAAAAATTCGTTTCGATCATTCTCATCTAATATTAAATAATTAAAGGAAAGAAAAAATATATATATATATATATATATATATATATATATATATATATATATATGATATATATTATAAATGTTTTCCCGATTCGTTTCTAAAATTGAAAAAAAAAAAAAAGAGAAAAAGAAAAAGAAATAGAAATATAATACCATCGATGAATTTCATTCATTACGCTAACAAAAAATTTTTTTATCGTAGCTTTTAAGAGTTAATTTTTTAATGAACAAAAAAGAAAAAAAAAGAACTCGGCTTCGTTCCTTTCTTCCTTTCATTTCCTACCATATTTTTCAACGGTAGAATTAAAAAAAAAAAAAAAAAAAAAAAAAAGAAAAAGAAGGTTGCGCTTACGTGGCACAACCGTTTCTTTTTTTTCTTTTTTGCCATTAACAACTTAGAAGTAAAAAAAAAGTAAAATAAAACAAGAAAAAGAAAGAAAAATAGAAGAAATTTTTTTTTCCCTTTTAAACTCCTTAAAGAGTCAAGAGTAATTAAACACATGTTCCTTTTATTACCACGTTATAATCGACATATTACAGAGCGCAATTACTATAATAACTATTATCAAAAAAAAAAAAAAAAAAAAAAATAATGAGAAAATAAAAACGAAAATGCAAAAAAATGAATGAATGGATGGATGGATGAATGAAATTGGTTTAGATAGAATGAAGTTAATTAATCAACGAATTAATTGATTAATCAATTAATTTATTCGATGAATTTTTTAATCGATATAATACATGTTTTAAAGCTCATTGTATTTTCATTTTCAATGTAATTTCATTTTCCTATACAAGAAAAAATATTATCACATATTGTAACAAAATATTATAATACAAAATCTAAAGAAGAATAAAATAATAGAAAATAAAAAAGGAGAAGAAGAATAAAATAATATTTTAGAATGAATAAGTCCTTCGATCTAAAGAGAATCACGATTTATTTTTATACTATTACTATGATCTATTTTTATTTAGACCGGAAGGAGACAAAAATAATTTAACGATTTTCATTTCGAAATGCTTTCCACTCTCTCTCTCTCTCTCTCTCTCTCTCTCTCTCTCCTCTCTCTCTCTCTCTCTCTCTCTCTCTCTCTCTCTCTCTCTCTCTCTCTCTCTCTCTCTCTCTCTCTCTCTCTCTCTCTCTCTCTCTCTCTCTCTCTCTCTTTCTTTTAAATTACTTATATTACTCTTTTAAGTAACAAAAAGAATATAAAAGCACACATATATACACATCAAATAATAACATAATAAATATTATTGGAAATTCAAATTAATAATTATTATTATGTATTTATGTGTATTAAAAGAAAAAAGATACACAAACACATATACAATCTGACAATCTTTCTCTCTTTCCCTCTCACTCACTCAGTCACACTTACTAATTTTTTCTATTTCTTATTCCTTCCTCCTCTCTCACTCTATCTATCTATATATTTTTTGTTATTTATTTCGTTGTCATTATTATTATTATTATTCTGTATTAAAAACAAAAGGAAAAAGATAGAATATGAGAAAGAAAGAAAGAAAGAGAGAGAGATAGAGTGAGATAGAGATAGAGATAGAGATAGAGAGAGAGAGAGAGAGAGATAGAGAAAAAGGGTTTGAAGCAAAGAGAAATTTTATTAGTAGATAAGCATGAATACTAACCCTCGGATATATATATATATATAATGGAGGAATATAAAGGGAATAATCGTTAAAATTCTGGAAACGCCGTCCTTTAAATCGTAATTAATATCCTCCTGTTACAGGGATATCTAGCCGTTAATCAAAATTTTATTCGTAGAAAGGATGAATCACATTAACTATGAGGATCATTTCTAGAACATATACATATATATATATATATATATATATATACATACCTGCGCGCATGCTGGACCATTACGCAAATGGAATACGAAACTATTTGTCAATGGCTCGTTAATTATGCTTGCGGAAATCGAATGAATCTTTTAATGTATTAGTAATACTTTATTTTCGTACTAATAAAAGAATTCTCCTATTTATATATATATATATATATATATATATATATATATATATATATATATATATAAAAGAATATTAATTTTAAGAATATAAAAATAGAATTGCAAAATTTTATATAGAAAAAAAAAAAAAAAAAAAAAACAAGAAAGATACAGCTATCTACGTAATATCGTACGATTGAAGAAAAAAGGGAGGAAAAAAAATTAATAAATGACGAGAAAACGAAAAAGATAATTAAGAACAAAATGTTAATCTTTATAACATAAAAATAATATTGCAAAATTATTTTTCTATCTAATAAGGAAAGAGAGAAAATTGTGAAATGACAAAAAAGAAACAATAAAAAAAAAAAAAAAAGTTAAGAAAAATGTTCCTTCGAATTTTGAATGATAGTAAAGATGAAACGTGTGGAAAAACGTCGACGCGAATTCGCAATTTGCGACAAGTTAAAAAGAGTTTCCATGATCATCGCACTAGTGGTGTGACACGGTTTCACGATATTTGGGTCGCACTTAGGTCTCTCTCTCTCTCTCTCTCTCTCTATCTCTATCTCTCTGTCACTCTGTCTCTCTCATCCGGGCTTAAAGTGTGCCTACAGAGTGCCTACACACTTTCGAGCTCTTTCCTTCAAACTGTTTTACACACATCGTACCTTTCGTTCCCAAAACGCTTTTTCTCTCTCTCTCTCTCTCTCTACTTTATTTCCTCTTTTTATTTCCTTTTTCCTATTTCTTTTTCTCCCTCAAGATTTATGGTAACTTCTTTTTTTTTCTTTTCTTTTCTTTTTTATAGATATTCTATAATCATTACAAAATGTGTCAATGATGTGGATATCACAAAAAAAAAAAAAGAAAAGAAAAAAGAAACAAATAGAACAATATTTATACTCAAGTATAAAAAAAAATAGTTTCTACCTTATATAATAATTAATGTTCGAAATACTAATATGTATCTTCTTCATTTAAATATATATATTTATATATTAATGTACACGAATTATTATATTACTCATGTAATAATCTGTGTACATTAAAATAAACAATTCTTTAATAGTAAAAAAAAAGGAAAAAAAAAAAAGAAAAAGAGAAAGAAAAAAACCTATGAGAGCAGTTAGTTACAATACTTCGAAGAAAAAAAGAAGAGAGAGAGAGAGAGAGAGAGAGAGATACGTTTGATTTTGGAAGCTATCTTTGTTTATGGGATAACATTTTTTATGGAGCATTTTCTATGTAGTACATTCAAATTAATAAATATTTTTGTTCGTTCTTTTTCTTTTCTTTTCTTTTCTTTCTTTCTTTCTTTCTCTCTCTCTCTCTCTCTCTCTCTCTCTCTCACGTCACAAAAAAAAACGAGACAAAAACATGTAAAAAGAAGAAGTAAAGGAAGAAGTAAAAAAGAGTTGGAAGAGAGAATGAAAGAGAAAGAGAGTAAGGGGGGGGAAGAAAAAAAACGTAGGGAAAAAAGGAAATGAAAGAGAGAGAAAGAGAGAGAGAGAGAGAGAAATGCGTCATCGAATAAACTACAATGGGAGTAAAAAATAGAGTATATTTTGTCTAGCAATAGCAACAAAGGCTATTGCCTTTCATCGTTCGGCTGCTTGCGTATCAATTTGTAGGCGACGCATTTTCGATGCAAGAGGACCGGGGGTTTGGAGTATACGTAAAAGGTGAAAAAGAGAGATAGAGAGAGGAAAAGAGAGAGACAGAAAGAAAAAAGAAAGAGAAAGAGAGAGAAAAAGAGAGGGAGAGAGAGAGAGAGAGAGAGAGAGAGAGAGAGAGAGAGAGAGAGAAAGTGCACGAAGTAAAGACGTATGGATACAGAAAAAGAGAGAAAGAGAGAAAGAGAGTAAACGAGAGAGAAAGAGAGAGACGGAGAGAGAAAGAGAGAGAAAGAGAGAGAATGCATGTATGTACGTTCGTATATATTTCTCCGATACGAGAGAAAGAGAATGACAATGGATAGTCGAAGCGGTGAGCTTGCGGCTTCGCGTTTATTAAATCAACAAAAGCCTTGGGGATGATTTTCAGACGTGAGTGGTACATCTGCTACAGAAAGCTTTTCATTGTATTTCTTTATCCCCACCCCTCCCAACCTTACCAACTTCACCCCTCCCCCTACGTCCTCACTATTTCTTTCTTTCTTTCTCTTTTTTTCTCTCTTTTTCTCTCTATTCGTTCTTTCTATCATTCGTTGGAATATTCCGTCCTTCTTTTTCTCTTTCTCTTTCTCTTTCTACAGAATCAAGCAAAAGTTTATAAACGGGTGCAAAAAACAAAACAAAAAAAAAAAAAAAAAAAAAAGAAAAAAGAGAATGAAAATGAAATAAACGATCCTAGGAGGATCTTAAAGTTTCTGTATCATTTTATAAAATCAATTATTATATTTCGATTCTACAATTACGCGGTATCGTTTAATTTCAAAAAAAAAAAAAAAAAAAAAAATTAATAAAAAAAAGATATATATATATATATATATATATATATATATATATATATATATATAAAGAGAGAGAGAGAGAGAGAGAGAGAGAGAAAGATGAGTACATATCGGGGGGAAAACTAAATTGCCTTTGTTATTGTTTTTCAAATTGTATTGTTTCGAATTCGTCAAAAAAAAAAAAAAAAAAAAAAAAAAAGAAAAAAAAAACCAAGCAATAGAACAGGGAGGAAAAGAGGGACAAAAAATTCGTAGAAAATGATTAAACCAGAGAGTTGTATTCTCTTTCTCGAAACTTTTTTTATCTTTCATTTTTCCTTTCAATTTCAGAAATTGCTTGCAATTCTACAATCCTTAAAAAAAAAAAAAAAAAAAAAAAAAAGCCTTAAAAGGAAGTAAAATTAATTAATGGATTATCACGTAAGAACTTTTGTCCGATTCTGTATCTATCTTCTTTCTCTATCTTTCTTTTTCTTTTTTTATCCCTTCGTCAACCCTCCCCACCCCTTGCTCTCATTATTCCCCATTTTAACCTCACTTCCCCATATCTCGTAATTTCTTATTCACCCTTCTTTTACCACTTGTTTCTGTCTACAACCGACGATATGCAACGATGCATATTCAAAAGAAGATAACCCTCGACGACCTAGGTGATCTCTCTCTCTCTCTCTCTCTCTCTCTCTCTCTCTCTCTCTCTCTCTCTCTCTTTTCTCTCCCTCACTCTATCTCTCTCTCACTCTCTCAAGCAATTCTCTGGATAATTATTGCGATTACGTATGTACCTTTTTAACAATTCACGAGTTAATCGATTATATACTTTATCAAGCATGGATATAATCGTTTTGAATTCATTTGGGAAATTAAGGATTGGATTCGTTTTACAGAATAAGACGAAAAAGAAAAAAAAAAAAAAAAGAAGAAAGAGAAGTAAGAGAGATAGAGGGGGGAGGGGAGAGAAGGAAAAATTTGAAGAGGGGAAAAAAAAAGAGAGAGAAAAAATCCTATCGAGTGAATCTGTCGTTATCGTTATCGCTCTGACAATAATGATCGTCGAGAGCTTTGAAGTTCGTACAATTAAGTAAAATCCATTTTGTATCTTTAACATTTTTGTTGTCACGAAGTTGAAAGGAAAAAAAAATTAAAAAAATTTTTTTTTTTTTTTTTTTTTTTTTTTTTTTTTGTTATCGGAAATTCAGTATCGCTGTTATAATAATCATTTTGGAATGGATTAATAATGATAATGATCGATGATTAATAATGACGTGAAAAATAATTTGTCATAGTTATTAATAATTATTGTGACAATTAATAGTAATAATATCATTAAGATCAATATTGATCGTAATTAAATGACGATCATCGAAATCTTTGAAACTGATAATGCGAATGTATTATTCAATATAATAAATAATTTTTTCTTTATAGACAATGATTTTTATCGTCGAAGAAAAATTATTAATAAGATTTGATCATTGTTGATAATAAATTAAAATAAAAAATAAAAAATAAAAAAAGAAACATAAAAAAAAAAAAATGATGTAACACGTTAATGCAAATTACAATATTCAAAGAATAAAAAAAGAAAATACATATATACACATACAAAAATGTATATATATATATATCCCCTTTTCAGTTTACGAATGACAACAGTTGAATAAATAATTACGATCGAAAATAACTCGAAAATGAGTTATGTAATAATACAATAAAATACAAATTGTGTAATAATACAATGAAAAGATCGTACAACACGTCGAACGAAAATTTTTATTAACGTTTCGTTCATTCCCCTCCCTAACCACCCACCCACCCCAATGCTTCCTAACCAAACCCCCTGTATATATCATCTTCATGAATCGTATATTATTATTCATAGGCATAAATGCGAACGATGCGACCAGGCATACAAGAGATGGCTTTTGTACCTGTTTACATCGTAGCAACGCCACAACAATCGATAATGTCGTTGGTTATTCTTGTGCATTCTCACGAACGATTCTAATATCGATAACGTGATTAATAAAAAGGAAAAAAAAAAAAAGAAAAAGAAAAAATTGTAAACAAACAAGAGATCAATGACACACAAGCAAAAAAATGTAATATATATATATATATATATATATATATATATATATATATATATATATACATACACATAAAAGAATTATTTATAAATATTCTCTATTAATATATTCATTAATATCGTATATACTATATAAATAATTTACTCGTTTTTCGTAATCATTAAAATATATATATATAAATCCAAGTCCGTTTTGATTCCTAATTATTAATTATAACAAAATTCATAATTATCCTTCAAAATAAAAAAAGAACACAAAAAAATAAATAAATAAATAAAAATAAAAAAAAAAGGAGTTCATCGATGATACAGATAAACTATCGAAGTTTTACGTAATAACAACAGTTTCTATCTTTAAAAAAAAATTTTAATTATTAAAAAAAAAAAAAAAAAAAAAAAAAAAATTATCTAATACATGGACGATAAAAATAAAGTTATTCTTACACGCAAAAGCTTGATCCTTGATGAACCATCTCGTATATTACTTCATAAATATATTCATTTTTTAAATTGTTATTTATACGTGCTATTTCTTTGAAAAAAAAAATAAATAAATAAAAATAAAAAAAAATAAAAAAATAAAAAAAATAAAGAGAGAGAGAGAGAGAGAGAGAGAGAGAGAGAGAGAGAAATTATGCGATACATTAAAAATATGAATAAACATATTTTTATACATATACTCGTTCTATTTATTCTCTCTCTCTCTCTCTCTCTCTTTTTTTTTCTTTTAATTATTAATTATTTCATATGAATTCGAAAAACGAAAACAAAACAAAAAAAGAAAAAAAAATACATCAGCAACGAAAACAAAGTTGGAAAAATTTTGTCAGCCTAAAATATGACTCGTATCTTTTATGTCATATTATAATATAACTTATATTGTATTAATAATATATATATATATATATATATATATATATATATATATACACATACATACATATATATTTAACGAAAATAAATTTAATATGATAAAACAATCAACTGGGTCGATCAAAACAACGAATAACAAACGGATAATGTTGATCCAGAGTAAACTGAAGTGTTTCGTACGATGTTAATGAACGATTCGATCTAATGGCATGGAGGAGAACCCAAGGAACCCTCGTGATGCTAAGCTATTGCTGATTGGCACGCGTTAATCATTAGTTGAGACAGGGATTGTTCCAATAGGTCAAATGCCTACACGTGTATACCTAAATACCTATCTATCGTACGTGTATATCATATACATATATATATACATATATACATATATATATATATATATGTGTGTGTGTATATACATATATACATGTATGTATATATGTATGTATATGTATGTATGTATATATGTATGTTTATATGGAAGTATGTATATATGAATGTATGTATACAAACGTTTCTAGTATGGCAACACATCGTGTATATGTATATGTATGAACCTATAATATGTACGGTATGTATCACTAAGAAATTGTTACAATTTTCTTATTTCAAAATAATAAAAATACAATTGTAATTAATAATAATAATAATATATAATAATAATAATAATTATTATTATTATTATTATTATTAATTAAAATTATAATTAATAATATTATAATTCTAATTAATATTGTTATTAATTATATAATTATAATTATAAAATCACTTATATTCGAAATTTATATAAAATATAATTTAAATATAATAAAATTGATGTAATTGTTCAAATTAAAGATTTATATTAATCAAAATTTTTATTTCATTTATCTTACAATTACGAACTTGATTGTTACTTCATATGTATCCTAATAATCTATATATATATATATATATATATATATATATATATATATATATATATAAATTATACTTAATATATACATATAATTATACATATATTTTACTATATATTGTATAAAATACTAATTGTAATTAAAATCTAATTATCTATAATATAATATAGTTTATACATTATTTCTATTCATACTATTATTTATTGTTTATTATATATTATTTACTATAATTATAAACTATAGTTACTTTCCGTAATAGTAAAAGTTTCGTAACGTAAAAAAAAAAAAAAAAGAAAAAAGAAATAAAATATTTTTTTTTGTATCAGACACGACGAAAGAAAAAATAAAAAGAAGAAAAAGAAATACAGAATGACTTATGGTAGGGGGGGGGGGGGATGATTAATAATACAAGTTGTATTAAGTTACATGACTAATAAAATATCCCAAATAGAAAAAGATAAAGAAAACTATGAAAAGGGTGACTAAAAATTGCTCAACCTCTTTTTCAGTCTATGCCGACATCGTTTCCTCCCGTCAAGTGCTTCCTGTTATCTACGGTAAACGGATTGACGTGGGCTCTTCGAAAGGAAAACAAGCGATCGTTGATCAAAAGCAAACGAATTTCTAAAGTAAATCACTTTAACTCGAATATTCATAACAAATTAAATGCGAATGTAAAGAGAAAAAGAAAAACAGGAAAAAAAAAGAAAATAAAATAATTAATTTACGCAATAAATAAAATAAGAAATTATACGGCATCGATTTGAGATTGAAGAAAAGAAATTTAAAAGAAAGAAAAAAAAAAACAGAAAAGAAAAAAAAAAACAGAAAATCAACTAACGTCACATTTCATTTTCTAAATGATTCAATGAAAATACATAATAATGAATTTCAATGGTGATTAAAGTTATCTCTAAGATTTATTATCTAAGAAGTTTTCTAACAATTGAAGTATTTTCATTTAAACATTTCTTCCGTCGCAGATATAACAAAGAATGCTTTGATACGAACTAAAATGTGGATTATTTAATGAAATTTATTAAAGGAAAAAAAAAAAAAAAAAAAAAAAAAAGACATTATCCTCAAAATATAACAAACGATTAATATTATTCTTAAAATAATTTTCTAACATATTTTTGAAGGATACATATCGTTTAAATGTTTATTAATACATAATAAACTTATAATAATTTACTTATAATAATGTACTCTTAACGAATTAATAAAAAAAAAAAAAAAAAAAAAATTAAAATTATTTAATACATAAATATTACATACAATCCAATTTGATATTAAACAAAATATTCATGTGATTTTATTTTTCATAGGGTTTAATTTCTTTCTATATAATAAATTATAAATAGATTTTATATGATATATATTACGCGAGAAGAATCTAATAATTTTCTATACATTTTAAAATACTCTCGTTTCTCTCAAAATAATATATATATATATATATATACATATATATATATACATATATATATATATATATATATATATATATATATATATATTTCAGAGCACTTTTGCCGCGAAGCTAAAGCGTACTTATGTAAAAGAATTTCATAGAAAATTGTCCGAAAATGGAACGGACTCGGTGCAGCTGACGCGAGGAATGTGAGAAAAAGTAAAAGAAAATTGAAAAAGAAAAAAGAGGATAAAGGGAAGAAGGAAAAAAAGGAAAAAGGAAAAAAAAAAAAGAAAGAAAGAAAAGAAAAAGAAAGAAGTGAAAAAGGAAAATGCATTTCTCCTCCCGAAGAGAGAAGGTAGCTTCTTCGTTCCTCGAGTCATCCGTAATGCCGACATTAATTATCGCGGCACGGTTTCCCGCCGCAACTACGAATTTCAACAAACGTAAAATGTGTCCCCGAATTACGTAATATAACGAAGAAATAATTTCAATCCAGGGAATAATAAATCTAATCTCTTTTGGAAAAGAAATCATTTGGGAAATGGAGAAGTTCGAACGAAGTAAAATAAATCGAATAAATTGATATTCCTTTTCTCGTCGATATATTATTCTCCATTTTTCCAATCAAATTGAACGTACATATATACATATGTTTATATGTATATCAGTGTACACATTATATGTACAATTATATACAATTATATACAAATATATACGAATATGTAAACGAATATACATATACATATATATATATATGGGTGTGTGTGTATATATATATAGTATTTACATGATATATGTGTACATTCATACATACAAACATATATATGCATATATGTAAACGTACATACGTGCATGTATATAAAGGAACATATACGTAATAAGTAAATGTATGCGTATGTATCGAACGTATAATATATCCATATATATACACGAGTGTGTTAGTTAAAATAATGTGTACATGTGTATGTGGTGTGTGTGTATGTGTGTGTATTATACATACGTGTGTGTAACTAAAAATACACGAGAACCCTTTTTCTGTCTCGCTTCTTTCCTTCCGTTGGTCGGTTGCAGAACACACGCATACCACTTTCACGCATCTCTCCTTCTCTCTCTCTCTCTCTCTCTCTAGACTATAAATAAAAAAGAGAGAAATAACAAGGAGCACGCGTACATACGTAAATACGTCGTGCGAGCGACCGTCTGAGCGTCTCGAGTGAAGAATAATTAGAAACTGCGCTCACGACTGGTGAACGTCCAAGGGGAGAGAATGAGAAAGAGAAAAAAAGAAAGAGATAGATAGATAGAAAAATAGAAAGTAAGAGAGAGAGAGAGACAGAGACAGACAGAGAGAGAGAGAAAGTGAGAGAAATTCTGACGTTGACGAAAACTTCTTCCCCTATCCACCCCCTTCCCTCTCTCCCGGCCCACGACCACCTCTCGACATCCCATCCCATCGCCATTATTTTTAAATACGAAACAAGTTCCTACAAATTCTTCTCGTTTTCTTTCTCAATGAATATATCTTTTATACGTCTATACGTTTTTTTTTTTTTTTATGTATGTGTGTGTGTATATTTGTAAGAGAAAAAGAGAGTGAGAGAGAGAGAGAGAGAGAAAGAGAAAGAGAATGATCCGTGAAGACGCAACAAACATGTCTCCTCCTTTTTTTTTTCCCCCTTATCTTCTTCGACGTCTAGTGACGATACGAAAAAGCGCATCTATGTGCGAACTTTCACGAACTCTTCTCCTACAACTCTCCACCCACCTCCCTCCACCCACCTAACTTACTACTACTAACCTTTTCTATTCCCATCTCCTACATCTCCTCTTCCATCTCCTTTTTCTACTTCTCATAGTCCTAGTACACTCTCCAGGCTTATACCACCATCATCCCTCTCCCCTCATCACGGACCACTACACACTCGCGTCATATATGAGGAGGTCGAAGGAGGGGAATGAAGAGGGGAGGATGGAGGATGGGAAGGGTAACTCGAGAGTTCGCGAGTTTTCCTCGAGAAAATAAAAAGTGTACTCTCTCTCTCTCTCGCGCGCGCGCGCGCGAATTTGCGCGACGTCAAGAGAGAGAGAGAGAGAGAGAGAAAGAGAGAGAGAGAGATCACTTGAAAAAAACCGCTGCGGCTCTTCCGCGTCTACCGCCGCGCGCGAATACTACTTGCCGTCGAGAAAAAGCTTATTTGGTTTTGTTTTCTTTTGTATTGTATTGTATTGTTTGTTTTTTCTACCCCACTCCCTCTCCCTCGCTTTGTTTTAAGTTGTCGTCCTTCGTAAGAGGGGGGGAAATGGAGGGAGGGAGAGAGAGAGAGAGAGAGAGAGAGAGAGAGAGAGAGAAAAACTTCGTGTTCCCTCTTCTTTAAATCCATTTGCTGGTACTTTTTTCTCCTCTGCCCCCCCCCCCACCACCACCGCCACCTTCTTTTCTCTTTCATTTTTTTCCAATCTTCCTTTTTGACCAGATATTTGAGATATTTTTTTATTCGTGAAATAAAAAAAAAAATTTTTAAATTATCACCCCTACCTTTTCTTTCTCTCTTTATACGTCCAAGAATAGATTAGTTCTGTTATATTGTTTTTTTTTTCTTTCTTTTTCTTTTTTCATTTTCACTATTTTTCGTTTTTCTTCTAAATTATCACCCAGTTGAATTATTATCCTACTTGCACCATTATTAATGGAATACGGGAGAATAATATACGTTGTGTAAACGTTGAATGCCCATTCAGGGGATCGTTAAAAATGATAATAATCGAAATGTATTAATAAAAAATAGTACTCTTTATTAATAGCTTTTATTATAACTTTTAGATAAAATTTCAATGAAATGATAAAGAAGACTAAAATTAATTTATATTAAAAGTTCATTTGTAAGGATACATATATTCACTGTGACATATTTCTTCTCCTTTTTTTTTCGTTTTTCTTTTTTTTAATCAAAAATACATTATTATTATTGTCTCATTATTATGAATTTTTTTTGAAAATTATTATCTGATTAACTATCTTTTAGTTTTATTAAATTATTATTATCTGTTATTATTATTTTTCTCATTATTAAGAAAGATAAGATATATATGTTCGTAGAAAAAAAAAAAAAAAACAAAGTAAATTATTAAAAATATTTTAGGCATCATTTATAGAAATATAAAAAAAAAAAATAAACAAAAAAAGAATAAAAACATAAGATAACCTACTTTAATATATAATTAAAATATAACATTTGTTATTTTATTTTATTACTCGTAACAAACTAAAAAAGAAAAAAAACACGATTCTTTTCATTCCTAAAAAAAAGGAAAAAAAAAAAGAAGAAAAAGAAAAAAAGAGAAGAAATAAAAAAACATTAATAAGATAATAAATTAATACTAAAATAAAGTTAACTAATGGGATAGTAACAATTTATTTTTCATTAAAAAAATAAAAATAAATGAATAAAATAAAGAGAGAGAGAGAGAGAGAGAGAGAGCCGACCAATTCGATCAAAGAGAAAAAAAATAAAAAAAAAAAAAAAAAAGAAATGCATACGTAAGTATGTACATGGATACATAATGTACGTATATACAAGAAAACTAAAAACACTATCGGCAAGTTTTATGTATCGAGATTAGATACTGTAAGAGATAACAAAAAAGGTTAGATAGAACGGTTTATTGTCGAACTACCCCTACCACCCACCCACCTAGCCACGAACATCCTACCAACTTCGCCATTCTTTCACTCGTATTCGCGAAACCCTAGAAGCAGGAATTTCTCCCCTTTAAACTACTTCGAAATTAATTTAAAGGGCGCTTCTTCCTTGTCTCGTGCTTACCTCCCCCTCCACCTCTTCCTCCTACTCCTCACCCTTTCTGTTCCTCATCTTTACGAACGACGATAGAAAGAGGATGAAGTTTGAATTTTAAAACAACGATCGCTGTACAATCACTCCCACCCACCCCTCCCCCTTCCCCATCTCTCCATGGATATTTATTAAACGACATGAGAGGCACAGGAATTTTACTTCTTTCGAGTAATAAAATTTTTATTATCGTTTTTATTTGGTGGATATTTTTATTTGTCTCAGGGTGGGGCGAAAGAGAAAGAAAAGGGGTAGCTGGAGGGGAATAAGGGAGGATGAAGTTGAAAACTTTTACATTTCACAATGAAATATAAAATTGCTCGATTATTTCGTATGGTCGTCGTAATATCGTCCGTACGGTTGATATATATATATATATATATATATATATATATATATATATATATATATATTCATAAATACTTATTTCATAAATAGGCATAACATCATGTTTTCATAATTTTTTTTTTTTTTTTTTTTTTTTTTTTTTTTATAGACATATTTCCTTTTTCTTTTATATCACGTTGCATCTTAACACATTTTAATTTTAATTTTTATTTTGTATATTAACTTTTTAACATCAGCAGAGCTCATAATTTTTGTTAGACAATATTTATAGGATTATGTATATATAAAATGAATTCTCATATTACGGATCGTTTAATTTAATTACGATATAAATGACTGTAAAAGACGGATAATTAAATTAAAAATGAGATAATAACTTATTTTCAGTTTTCTAGTTATTCAATATAGTATAATATATATATATATATATATATATATATATATAATTAATTTAAAAATTATCAGACCGGCTACTTCTAATTAATTAAATAGTTTCTCCTTAATGATATAATTTGTTTACATTGCGATTCACGAATTCTATTTACGAGAAATAATAAATTAAATATATTATTTAAATAGTCAACGCACGTTTAAGAAATTGTCCTTTTTGTATTCTTCTCGTTTAGAAGACGAAAATGGACGTCGCAGTTACTATAGTCCCTTCTTAATCGCTAAAACTCGTTGGCCAACCCCTAGCATCTTCTCTTTCTCTTTCTCTCTCTCTCTCTCTCTCACTCTCTCTCTCTCTCTCTTTCTCTCTGTTTTTCTCATACCCCCACGACCAGACACAGCCCACGTCTTGCACAGCCCACGTCTCGCGCCAAATTCAAATTCCTTACGAATTCGAGAAACTTCTCGAGGAACTATTGATCGACTAAAGTGTCCGACTCTAAACAAAAGAAACTCCCTTCCAAGTAGTCGTTCACGAACTTACGGTCTGTCCCTCATGTTTCTTAAATGCCTACTTAAATCACTTTTTAAATGCTCTTTGAATATTTTCTTTTCCTAGAGACTCTTCTGAAATCTATTAAATTTCTATTCTATGGAACAAGCGAAAAGGAAATAAAAAAAAAAAAAGGCTATAAAGAGCCTGAATATATATATATATATATATATATATATATATATATATATATATATATATATATATATATAGAGAGAGAGATATACATACATATGTGTGTATGTGTGTGCGTGTGCGCATGTATATATGTATTTATGTATATCTATATATTATGATAATAATTGACAGATTGAATTAATAAAAAAATTTTATTTTTATATTTAATAAAAAATTTTGATTAATTTATTTGTACGCACCCACACACACACACACACATATATATATTTGTACAGGATATATTATAAATAGAAAAGATATATTGGATTAATTAAACATTAATTAAACATTAATCCAATTGGATTAATTAAAAATTAATTCAATATAACAGTATTATTTTTACAGAACATCTTTTTTCCCTATCAAAATTTGTCCACTCTAATCGAAAATATATTCATTTTCTTCTTTACTTGCTTTAAACTTAAAATTTGACAATTAAATTTACGATATTATGCATCGAAAATTTTTTGGTTTTAATTTTCTACAAAAAAAAAAAAAAAAAAAAAAAAATCTCTTACGAAATTTGTCGATGTTATCTAACGAAAATTTTCTATTAAATTTAACGATACATTTACGATTGAACAATTTTTTTATTCTTTTGTTCTATTATATATTAAATATATATATTTTTTTTTCTCTCCCCCCCCCCCACTCCCCTTCCGTTGAAGATATTTCCAATTAAACTTTTTTACGAAAAAATATCCTAAGAAATAATCAATATTTGGCGACGAAAATTTTCCATGAAAATTTTCCATTAAATTTTTTCTATCCGAGTATATCTCATTGAAGAAGAAGAAAAAAAAAAGAAAGAAAAAAGAAAAAAAATTTGAAAAATTCCTATTAAATTTTCGATATAATAATATGACATTTTGGGGGAAAAAAAAAGAAAAAAAAAAAAAGAAATTTCGATCGAATCTTCGATATTTATCTATCGATATTTTCAACTTGAACAAAAAAAAAAAAAAAAAAAAAAAAGAAATTTCGATCGAATCTTCGATATTTATCTATCGATATTTTCAACTTGAACAAAAAAAAAAAAAAAAAAAAAAAAATTCTTTCCACATCGTTCTTCTATCCATCGACATATATTATTATCTATTGAAAATATGCAATATATTGAATATATTACATATTTTCCATTGAATTTGTTCGAATGAAAATATCAGGTCAGTCCAAAAGTTCATGGGCATTTTTATTAGTAGCATAG
>NC_060957.1:11134366-11149366 GCF_910589235.1 Vespa crabro
GAGGAAACAGGTGAACGAGTGCCTTATGAGTTAGGAACGAACCGTTTATATAGAACGAACGGATTTTACGAATTCCCTTTATAACGAAGGTTGAAGATAAGTTTGGTAGGGTTACATAGAAGGTTTAGAGGTTGAACTGTTGCGGTAGCCGTTAGATGAGTTTTAGGATGCCAGGATGTGAATTCCATTCCATTAGTCGACCCGTTAACGTTCGAACGTGCTTGCCCATCCGTACACCCAGAAATATATACAAACGAAAAAGCTTTTCCAACGGGAATAAAGTTCGGCTTGAAAATTCAAGAAAAGTCATTTGAGGTTAAGGGAATGTATCGAACGTGAAAAGAGTTAAAGGATAATAATATAACGGAGGAAAAGGATAATGTAACAGTAATAGGGTGTATCGAAAAAAAAATTGGGTAGGACGAATGAACTACAAAAAAAAAAAAAAAAAAAAACCCTAAAAGATTTTAGATTAAGTATATTTTGTCGTCGCTTTTCGATCTTGTTCGTTTCGTCATCAATAACATGTATAAAATTATATAACAGAACAGAGATCCAATCTAGGCATTTTTTACTTATTTAATAACAATAAGATTGATGATAATGATAATGATAATAATAATAATAATAATAATTTTTTAATTACATTTCTAAAAATATTATCTTCAAACTTTATCATATTTGATATTATTCAAATTGGAATTAATTATCTGTTTAATTATTAATTAATTAATATGTTAATAGTATTCATATATATATATATATATATATATATATATATATAAATAATATTTATAATATTAATATATAATATAATTGAAAATATTATATATATATATATATGTATATGTGTGTGGATTTGTTAATTGGTAGATACATTGTCAATGGTTTTTAATTTGTTGATAAATTATTAGAATAAAAATATAAATTTATGTCAAACGATTTATAAATATTACCATGTTATCCATTGTATTCGAATTATTCTTCGAAATTATTTACTAATAAATATTTTAATATTTGTATAAAACTTCATCCATCATTGATATTTTTATTATGTCATAATGACAAAATGCGTGTGCATATATTAATAAATATTTTTAATATTCTTTAAATATCCCGTCGATATAATTCAAATCATGACTGACGTAGCAACGAAAGTTTTGATTTAAACGAATATAAAATATTTATTTTTCTTTAATTGCCCTTAAAAAAAAAAAAAAAAAAAAAAAAAAAAAAAAAAAAAAAAAAAAGATTCTAAAATTTCCCGCGTTACAAATGTTAAATCCTCCCTCTCTCACATCACCACACTATTACCATCATATCCCCAAATTTATCCTTGAAATAGGAATGATATTTTTTCGAAAGAAACTGGGGGGGGGGGAAAAACCTATTTTATTTGAATGCAAAACGAATGTAGAAGATAGGAAATTCTTGGACGTTTATTACGTTCGTTTTCCTTCTCGGTTGTTCGTAAGCGATCGTTTCCTGAGAGATACGCGTTCGCGACGAAATCGTTAAAACCGTTCGTGAATCTAATCTAGAAGTTGTAATGGCACCGGTAACGATTCATCTCATAACCATTACCTACTGCTCCTTCCCTTTCACCATCACATCCCACGATACCAGCCAAACTCCAAAACTCCAAACCACCGGCAGAGCTCGTTGTTTCATTCTAATCTTTTTTTTTTTTGTTCTTCTTCCTTTGATTTATTCATTTTTTTTTTTTTTTTTTTTTTTTTCTTAATAATAATCTCAAAGCAATCTAGCCACGTTACATTACATTATACATTTGCAAAAATTAATCGCGATATAATTTTCGATCGTTTCTTACTTTCTCTTTTCTTTTCCACCATTGGTATATTTGAAAAAAAAAAAAAAGAAAAAAAAAAGAAAAAAAAAAAGAAAGAAAAAATTTACGATCGTTCAAAAACAATAAAAAGAAAATAATACAGTCGTTTATAACTTTTATAATTCATAATATCGCAGAGATCATATCTAAAGCTTTGCAGCATTCTACTTTAATTTATTGATTGTAATCCTTTTAGAAAATTTTCAACCCATACTTCATAGGGATTATCATAAATAGAAATGGAACGTATATATATATATATATATATATATATATACATATATATGTATAAAGTGTAGAATTTAAACGCATAACGACAAATTCGGTCGAAATCTCTCTGTTCGGTTTGCTATAAAAATCGTAAAGACTATGATCACCAAAGTTACGATCGTCGGGTGTGCTTCGTACGATCACGGTTAATCCGATTTAAAGTATCCGATATTGTAGAATAGAATATATGTATATATAACGTGAATTTGTGTAACATTATTGATAATTTCGACTAAGTAAGCAATTATAACCGCGATATTTTATCGAATGAACATTGATTAACAATGAATATAATAATTCATGCTTCATACATACATATTAGATTTTATTTATCGGATTAAAAAAAGAAAAAAAAAAAATCCAGTTTTCTTTTTGTTTTTTTTTTTCTTTTTTTTTTTTTTTCTTTTTTTTTTTAAGTATAAAATCTATACATAACATTAAATCGTATTGATCGCCTATATTAATTCTTAAAATATTAATTATTACAATTAAATGAATAAAAACGGACATTATATTTTTCAACGTTCATATTTGCAAAAATGCGAATAATTCACTACTCGTTATTCCTTGACCATTGCCAACTAATTTCTTTTTAAATATGAAAATTTACAAGATTTTCTGATATATTCATTTAATATACTCATTAAAAGGAAATTCGATCGCATTACACGAGTATATGAATGATATAATTAATTGTACCCAAGTATAATTGTAAATGCGAGATTTAACAAGATAAAGGAAAAATAAAAAATAAATAAACAAAAAAGCAAGAAATAAATAAATAAATAAATAAATAAATAAATAAATAAATAAATAAATAACGAGGAAAAGAAAATCGAGAGAATATTATTCGAGATTTTTTTTTTCTTTTTTTTTTTTTTTTTTATGAGAAAGAAAGGAAAAAGAACAAAAAAGAAAAAATAGAAAGAAAAAAGGAAAAAAAAAAGAAACAAAGAATATCAAATGTAAATAAAATTATTCGATATAAAATTATCAATATATTAAACTCAATTTGACATTTATTTTCGTCAAATGTATAATTTCAAAAAATAGATATTATTATCATCAAATAGATTATATTTCGTTTTGTTACTTTATCATCAATCTCTCCCGTGAAAATGAATCTATCGAAATATTATCAATAAAAGAAAAAAAAAATTACCGATCAATTCTATGACTATATATAAATTCACAAACATAGATATATATATATATATATATATATATATATATATACACATACGCACATACACACACACACGCACATCATTTTTTTTTTCTTTAAAAGGATTCCAAAAACAAATTCGTTCTCTCGACATTCCAGGGTTAATCTAAGCAAACTTTGAACGATGGGAAGGAAGAAGTGAAGCGTCTTATTCTAAGAGCACGAAATGGAATAGCGAGAGAGTGAGAGAAAGAGAGAGAGAGAGAGAGAGAGAGAGAGAGAGAGAGAGAGAGAGAGAAAGAGAGAAAGAGAGAAATACGAAGAAAGAGAGAAATGACGAAGAGAAAGAGGACGAAAAAGTAGTAGTGTCGCGTAGCTAAGGGTCGGTCTTACAAAACTGAGAAGATAAAAGGAGTCACCCTGTGAATGGTAGAGAAAGTACCTATCCACCCTTCACTCTATCCCCTCCTACGACTCACTGATCCCTCACCCCACTTTCTTCTCACCATCTCTCTATCTCTATCTCTCTCTCCCTCTCTCTATCTCTCTCTCTTTCTCTTCTCACGCTCTCTGTATTCGCATTCTCCGCATACTCGAGTAGCTTTCGACGCGAAATAAAAGGACAGAAAGAGAAAGAGAGATAGGAGACATTGGCATAAAGAGACGAGGAAAAAAAGAGAAGGACAGAGAGAGAGAGAGAGAGAGAGAGAGAAAGAGAGAAAGATGAAGATAGAGAGAGAATTTCTTCCCCGACATTGGCTACGAATCGTCGAAGGCAGTAGCTAGTAGCAGCAGCAGCAGCAGCAGCAGCAGCAGTGGCGGCAGCAGCAGCCTTCACCGAAATTCAATTTCGGCATCGAGTTGCTTTCTAATTCGAATTTGAGGTCTCGCATGGAACGTGCCCGAAAGAAGAACGGTACGAGGTCTGAGAGACTGAAAGAGAGAAAGAGAGAAAAGGGAAAAGAGAAAGAGAGAGAGAGAGAGAGAGAGAGAGAGAGAGAGAGAGAGAGAGAGCAAGCTATGTACACATATATCCATACGTACGTACATATAAATGCATGCACACATATGCACACATACACATGTGTGTATATATATGCATGTATGTATGTATTATATATATATATGTGTGTGTGTGTGTGTATGTGTGTGTGTAGTATTCTGTAGGATTTATTCGACTCGAATTTGAAGAGAGGGGGTGGGAGAAAGGGGAAGAGGGTGGGGAGAGTGAGAACGGGTGGAAATGTTCGGTGTCCCGCAAACGCGGAACCGAAAGTGCAAAACTATGGAGACTTACGAGGCGAGAAGCGGATTTATGGAGAGCAAGAAGAGAAAGAGAAAAAGAGAGAGAGAGAGAGAGAGAGAGAGAGAGAGAGAGAGAGAGAGAGAGAGAAAGAGACAAGGGAGGGGGGAGAGAGAAGAGATTCGCGTGCTACCTGACTACTTCTCACTATATATATTATATATATATATATATACATATATATACATACATATATATGTAAATACATATGTGAGTATGAGTGCGTATGTAAGGGGACGACTGAAAACATTTCAAATTCGCATCAACCTCAACCACTGCACTTTCTACTCGCTTTCTCCTCACCCCCACCCCCTACCTCTTCTATACTACCCTCCTCCTATTCCTCCTCGCTTTTGCACTGTCCCACTCAACCCAACGAGCTCCGATAATTCTAAACTTCTCCAATTACTCTTTCTCGCGTTCCATAGGATACTGGATGTCTCATTAGGTTAAGATTAGAAGTGAAAAATATTATATATATATATATATATATATATATATACACATATAATAGGATTAGAAAATTAGATCGAAATTTACGTTTACACTGTTGCGTTATAATTTTTTTTCCTTTTTTTTTTTTTTTACACTGTTGTGTTATAAATTAGAACATTTTTCTTTTCCCTTTTTATCAACGATATCAAGAGATAAATGAATTCTTTACGAGTAATATTAAATCGATTTCGTATTACAATAGGTCATAATTATAACAATTAATTTTCTAATTCATCATCGTAAATATCGGATTTTGAGATCTATAAAAAATAAAAAATAAAAAATAAAAAATATAAAAAAAAAAAAAAAAGAAGAATGAAATACCAAGAACAAAAAAAAAAAAGAAGAAAAGATCACGAGTGACTAATACACAGCCCATGAATCTTTTCTTATCTAAACTCTTACTTAAACTCTTATCTAAACTCTTACCTAAACTCCTTTCTAAATTCTTCTTTGGCGATCGACCAAGTGAACGCATTTCGCATCGATCTAAGGTCAAAAATCTTAAATTTGCCCTCGCCATAAATACGTTACACCAGATACAAAAATGAAAAAAGAAAAAAAAAAGTACAAAAGAAGAAAAATGAAAAAAGAAAAATAAAAAAGGAATAAAATTGAGGGGAGAGGGGGAGGAAGATGTAACATACACGTCTATATATATATATATATATATATATATATTCATACATACATATATGTATAGATGTAAAGACGAAAGCTATTCTCGCGTTCGTAGCAAACATAAATAACAGTATGGCCCTACCATTCATACCGATTTATGGCTTATCTAAGCGTTCCCTGTACTGAGGCAAGCACAAGCGTTCTAAATTCCCTACATCGATATTTCTTCCTATTTCTTCACCGAGAAAACTATATGAAATATTTACCTTACATATTATACGTTTGTATCTAAAACGTTCGTCTTATCATTTCAAAAGAATATTCTAATGGAATATATATTTCAATTTGTGTATTTAATATGAAAGAATAATATATATATATATATCAATAAAAATTCGTTCGATACGTTCATCAACGATAAGAATGAATTGTTTAAAAGAAGAAGAAGAAGAAGAAGAAGAAGAAGAAGAAGAAGAAGAAGAAGAAGAAGAAGAAGAAGAAGAAGAAGAAGAAGAAGAAAAGAAAATTTTTTAATTCTGATATTATTTGACAGATAGAAAAAAATTTATATCCAACCCAATGAACTATTATATCCATTAATAAAATTATCGATCGATAAAAGTGAATTATATTCCGAAGGTAATAATTGAGCTTGATTTTATTTTCATGGAAGAAAAAAATTTAAACAAAAAAAAACAGAAAGTAAAAGATAAATTTATTTAAAAAAAAAAAAAAATATATATATATATTAATTAACATGTTTATATGGAACCATATAATATCTATTTAAATACAATATAACATTTCTTATAATCGAAAAAATATATTTATATATATATATTTTTTTTTCACAATATAAATAATAATAAAAATGTTATAAAAAAATGCAATGAAGTTTGACCAAAATATTCCCTATGATTGTCCCTGAATATTTAACCAAGGCATTTTAATAAACGTCCAAAATGATGTATCACTCGGTTAGACGGTGGTGATGATGGTGACGGTGGTAGGAATACCACCATGAATATAACGTGTCTTGATAGTAGTATATAGTATAAACGCTCGTGTGTTTCAAACGCTATATAGACACAGTTGACAATATTGCACGATTAAAGCAACGCTTTACTCTGGTAACTCGTCCTTCGGTTTCAACGACAAAATTTCACCATAGATTAATAAACCTACTGTTTGAGGTATTTGTTTATTTAGAATGGTATGCGTACCTATATATCAATATATATATATGTATATATATAATATGATATATGATCTATATATTATTTAAGACAAATCAATATTTCAGATATTATTTTTTAAAAATATTTCGTAATAATAATGCCAACAATAATAATAATATTAACGCGATAATAATCGTATGAGATTCCTGAAAGTCTAACAAATTTTAATATCCGTGAGAATTTATTATATAATGGAATAGAGAGACAATAATATCGAAAACTGGAGATCATTAACAATTAGCGATGTTTTATACTAATATCGTAACAAGGGACAGAGACAAGGTTGTTGGCATAACGTTTATAAATGATCTAACGATCGCGACTAGATCATGGCATATGTTACTTTCCAAATACGATATTGTATATTTAAAGGAACGATTTAACACATCGTAATTTGCCGTAAATTGTTTCCGTAATATTCCTCATTATTATAATGATAGGATACTGCACGACCGTGGTAGGGACGACAACGGAAGAAGGGGGTGGGGAAGGGGGACCAGGTAAAAGGGTTGAAAATGATGACGTTAATGCGATCATATGTTTCATTAAAATGAATGCTTATTAGAATCATTCCCATAACGTAAATCAGGATACAATTTGTCGAATTAAAATTTATATCAATATATAATTTTCCGTCGAATCAAATTTAACGTCATACACTATAGCATACGCACACATATATATATATACATTAAAAAATTATTAAAATAAAAATTTACTGACATATAAATGTTAAAAATCAAATTACTATTTTTTCTTTTTTTTTTTTTTTTAAATTATTAAGATATTTTTATTACATTAATCATAGATTGCATTTTTATAAAAAAAATTTTTTAATATATATATATATATATATATATATATATATATATATATATATATACACACTATATTGTATATAGCGATAATTTTTTTGCATTCGAAAATCAATCTAAATAAAATGTTAATTATGTTTATACTGTAATTAATTATACGAACGAACGATTTACGAATAATAAAATTTATCTAAATTATATAAATTATATAAATTATATAAATAATTACTTACCGATAAGTTTGCCGAATTGTGCCGGAGGTTTCCATTCAGGATAATGTCGTGGAAAACGTGCCCTCGACCAATATGTTCTCATAGTGATCTTGTACAATGCTAACTTGTCTTGCCTATCCTGACTCTCTTGTCTGTCCTGTATCGAAGATCCGCATTGGGCAACTACCAATAATATATGGGAGCCCAATAGTAACGTTGATAGCAATGGCCATCGTATCCACGTTAAACGAAACATCTGTTGAAAAAAATGTTTTATTTTATTTTATTTTATTTTATTTTATTTTATTTTTTTTTTTCTCTTTCATTTCTTTATCTTATTCTTTTCGATTTAATATTCTGATTAAATTACGATTTTTTTTTCCTTTTTCTTTTTTTTTTTTTTTTTTTTTGTCGAAATAAAAGTTTATAATAATGTTATATAATCATTAATTGTACAATATATGATATATGTATAACTTTTATGAAATATGTGTGTATGTGTGTGTGTAAGATTTTGTTAAATTGATATTATCGACATATGAATATATATAATATTTTTTTTTTTTGTTAATTTGTAAATTACTAAAGTAGAAATATTTTTTTCTTTATTTTTATATAGGTAACAAACAAATATTTTCTTTTATATATATATATATAATAAAACAAACGTGATATATAGAGTAATGTGTAAGCCAATAAGAAAATTTTCTTTCTTAAAAATTTTTAATCACAGTAGAAAAAAAAATTAAAATTGAATAAAAATTTATCTGCTTTCATTTTGCTTTTCTTAGGAGGATTTTCAAATAGGCAAAATTGAGAAAATCTTTTCGTGAAAACTTATGAGATGACTTTTACTTAGGTCAAAGCGATAACCTTATCGACGAATATTGCAAGAAGGACGATCGTTAATTTAGCTAACGAGCTGTCGTCCTTTAAAATTCCATAGTGTGCCAGGTTAAACGTGTCGATCCTGACTATCGATTTTCTTGGGACGAACAAACTCTAGCAATATCTCATCTACCAAACCAATCTAGGTTTCTTCCTTTCAGATTTAATATTCAATGGATATCAAACACTCTAAGAACCTAATCTAATCTATCTTATATATCACATTACAAAGAGTATATATGCATTACGTATGAGTGTTTATATTACTCGTAGATCTTCATTAATGATTACCAAAGGGAAAGAAATATTTTTATTTACTGTGATTGATCAACTTGTATCATTGATTAAGAAATTTTATACATTTTCTATCGGTATTCATTAAGCGTGAATATTTACGATGAAACGAAAAAAGAAAAAGAAATCATTCGTTCGTTGTGATTAATTAATTTTATGATAAAAAAAAAAAAAAAAAAAAAAATTCATACGCACGTATGAATATCTACCGAAAAACGATTTGATAATAATAAAAAAAAAAAAAAAAAGAAAACAAAACAAAACAAAACAAAACAAAACAAAAATAAATAATTCATTCGTAAAGACGACAAAAAATTTTACAAAGTGTACCTGAGTGTGTAATTTATATGTATAGATCTAACGATATAAAAATATAAAAATATTGTCGTATCCCATAAAACGTAATGATTATTACTATATATGCAAATAGGGAAACTTCATTAATCATAACTTTACATGAATCGATAAAAAGAAAATGAAACAAAAAAAAGGGGGGGGGGGGGGAATTATAATTTCTAAATATTTCACTTGTATCAAGAGCATACTGAAAAAAAGTAATGGAAGAAAATAATTAAATATACATATACAGAAAATTTTCATTGGTTTATAATTTTATAATTAACCGATAAAAAACAAAATGATAAAAAAAAATTATTCAAAAAAAAAAATAAAAATAAAAATAAATAAATAAATAAATAAATAAAAATAAAAAATAATAATTTCTATATATTCAACAAATCAATCAACGACGCATGCTATCGACTTCCCATAGTACGAAACAATTTAAATACATATATACGAGGAACATGTAATACTCACAATTTTACATTAATCGATTGAAAAAAAAAAAAAAAAAAAAAAGAAATAATAAAAAAAAAATAAACAAATAGAAATAAAACACAATTAATACAAAATAATAATATCTAAATATTTTAGTAGCATTAACATTCTCGATTCCCATGGAACGAGATATAACCATATACGTATACAACGAATATTAGAGATACGAGGATAATAGAGATACGAAATCGATCGGGAATAATGAAAAGCTCGAGAAAAGCGGGGGTAGGGAGGGAGGGGTGGTTTGTTGGACTAGACGCATAAATTTCGCGTGCGGTGGTCTTTCGATGGTAACAAAAAAAAAGAGGGGTGAGAGGAAGGGAAGAAAGGATGGGTAGGGAAAAAAGAAGATAACGAAATGGGAGAAAAAGGGAGACAGCCAGAGAGAGAGAGAGAGAGAGAGAGAGAGAGAGAGAGAGAGAGAGAGAGAGAGAGAGAGAGAGGGGAAAAAAAGGAGAGGAAAAAATAAAGAAAAGAAAAGAAAAGAAAAGAAGAAAACAAAAAAAAAAATTGTAGGGATCAATCGGTGGGCCGAAGCACGAATCACGACGAGATTAGCCTCGTAACGGCATAGCAAATGGAACGAATCCTATATCAGTGGAGATGGAGAGATAGGGGGATGGAAGTGAAGGTGGAAGGGGGGGGGGGGGGGGGGGCGACGAGGATTGGCCAGGTAAAGAGCTCATAGGGATCGTGTTCCTCTCTTCGATCTCTTCGCATGTGTGCACGTGTGCATTTGTGCATGTGTTTTTGTGAATTTGTGTGCGTCGTGGGTGAGGGAGGGAGGGGGCGGGGGCGATGGGTGTATATGCATGCGTGAAAGTACGATGGATGTTTATGTGCATCTATATATGAGTGTATGTGTGTAGTTGCGAGAGTGGGTGGATGGGTGGGTGGATAAATGGTTGGGTGTGTGTACGGTGCATCGTCACAGCGACGCGTCGTGTTTACATATGCAAATTCGCGAGTGTACTCAAAATTCAAATCGCATTCAAATCGTTTCCGATCGGACGGCGCGCGCTCCCGCGAAATCCACCAAATTTCATAGCTCGACGCGAACGACCGGCGGAGACTCTTCTCTCTCTCTCTCTCTCTCTCTCTCTCTCTCTCTCTCTCTCTCTCTCTCTCTCTCTCTCTCTCCCCTCCCTTCCTCCAACCCTCTTTACTTTTTTCTTTCTCTCTCATTCTTCCTCAAGCTAGTTAATAGAAAAAAAAAGAAAAAAAAAAAAGAAAAAAGAGAATGAGAAAAAATAAAAGTAAGAAAGAGAGAGAGAGAGGAGAGATATATTCGATTAAATTTTTCGAATTCGGTGAATAGATTTATTTTTTTATTCGATACTTAAGACACATAAATTTAAAGTGAAAAAACTTTTATATATCTACATATTTTTTTTTTAATTCGTTTGTTTATTTCTTTTTTTTTTTTTCCTTTTTTTTGGAATTTTTATTTCACACAATATATATATATATATATATATATATATATATATATATATATATATATATATATATATAGTAACATGAAATTTATTGGTTTTACTAAATTATTATATTAATTATTTAAATGTATTAAATTCTGATAAAATTAATTGTTCCTTTATATCCTACTATTGTATTCTATTGTAAAATTAAATACACACACACACACACACACACTCTATTTATATTTAATATAATGTAAAATGAAGATTCTTCTGTTTAATAAATTATTCTAAATTTATAAAATTATTTAAATTCCAGTTAATTAAATTTTTATTATTAATTTTTATTTTATTAATTATATTTTGTTATTTCTATCTTACTTGCTCCATTGTAAAATTATTTATCTATAAGAATAAATAAATTAATTGTTAACGAACGTCTCATTGAGAAATTATTATTATTGTTAAAAGTTAATTAATATTTACTTTAGAAAATATTCTTTCCTATGCCCAATTAATCAATTTATCCATTTAAATTTATCCCTTTTGATCGTACGTAACAACGTTTTATTTGCAAACGATAAATAAATTTCATAAGTCAATGTCGATCAAAAAATCCTCTTCATTTATTAACAGAATTAATAATTAAATGTATTTATATTGTAGTTTATATTTTCACTGTATATTTTTGTTTTTTTTTTTTTTTTTGTTTTTTTCTCTGTTTGTTCCTTTTTCATACTATTTTGAAGAAAACTTCATAACATCGACGTTCACAGATCAGAATGAAAACTTAATGAATAGCGAATAGCCAATCATTGAATAATGAAAACATTGTTACGTTTATTTCTACGTCAGTAACAAATATGTTGCAAGAAGAAAAAAATATAGAGGAAAAAAAAGGCCAGAGAGAGAGAGAGAGAGAGAGAGAGAGAGAGAGAGAGAGAGAGAGAGAGAGAGAGAGAGAGAAAGAGAAAGCAAAAAATACAATAGCAAATGAAATACATACTACTAACTTCTCGTACGTACGTGAATGTGTGTGTATGTGTGTGTGTGTGTACATGTCATGTATGTATATGTATATGTACATACATATGCATGTGAGATCGTAAAGAGCATAGTTCGGTACTCGTTTAAAGGCGTTAACTTTTTTCACTATCGGATATGCGTATCCATTTCCTATCCAGTACCATGACACCATACGCGTTTCGTTTTTCATCTATGTATAACATATGTATATTCCGTATTTCCCAATGAAAATTTATCGAATAGAAGAAATATCGAAAATAATCGTTTCATATAAACGTATACATATCCGTAATATATTAATAAATATTAATAACAATTGATTGACAGATTTGAACAGATAATATCAAGAAACGTAAATTGTAATTTTTACTATTATCGTTTTCGAAAATGAGAAATCAAAAAGTGAGAAATCGAAAGATCGTATTAACCTCGTACATATATATGTACATATGTATGTACGTACATAATAAATATGAATATCATTCGAATGACATATCGAACAAATCTTATTAAGGATATATATATATATATATATATATATATATATATATATATCCTTAATATATAGGATATATATATATATATATATATATATATTATAATTTAGACGTATCGTTGAAAACCATAAAATCAAAAATCAGAAATCTAAGAACCGAACGTATTGTGAATTATTTACTCCCAATTATTATAATAATAAATATTAATAGCGTTTTAATGACATGTTCGATGGTAAGTACGTAAAAAAAAAAAAAAAGAAAAAAAAATCTTCAATTATAGACACACAATCGACAATCGAAAATCAGATTTGACAAATCTAATGATAGTAATTAAAATGATTATAGTTTTCTTAGTTAACATTAATTTTCTTTCAAAGAACTATGTGTTAAGTTTTGATTGAAAGTGATTTGAGATATATATATATATATAAAAAAAAAAAAATAAAGAAAAACAAAACAAAAGAGAAAGATAGATATAGGGAAAAGGATATGAGGGGAACGTAGAGTGTAAGAAAAAAACATAGAAAGAGAAAAGATGGGAAAAACAAAACAAAAAAAAAAGAGAGAAACACGAAATAACAAAAACGAAAAGAAGGGAGAGGGGAGAAAGGAAAAAAGAAAATAGTATAGGCAGAGCAGAGATATAGAAAATAGATAAACGAAAAAAAAAAAAAAAGAAAAACAAGTATAAAGAGAGAACGAAATGGAAAAAAGAGAATAAGAAATGAAAGAGAGAGACAGCGAGAGAGAGAGAGAGAGAGAGAGAGAGAGAGAGAGAGAGAGAGAGAGAAGCAGAGTAAAAGAAAAATAGTAGAAGGAAATAAAAAAAAAAATAGATAAAGTAAAATAATAGAAACAAAACAGAGGAATAGAGGATATATAAAATCAAAAAGAAAGAAATAGAAAATGGAAAGGAAAAAGGGAATAAGATATTACAGAGAGAGAGAGAGAGAGAGAGAGAGAGAGAGAGAGAAATAGAAAATAGAAAATAGATGAGCGAAAATATAGGAAACATAAGCGAGAAATAGAAAATGGATAAAGTGAAAAAGAAAACAAGAAAAAGAAGAAAAGAAGAAAAGAAAGAAAGAAAGAGAAAATGGAATGGAAAATGGGAACAATCAATGCGATAAAGAGAGACAGAGAGAGAGACAGAGAGAGAGAGAGAGAGAGAGGGATTAAAAAAAATGTAAAGAAAAAAAAAGTGAGATGGAGAAAGAGAAATGGAAAAATTCGAAAAAAAAAAGGAAAAAGGAAAGAGGGTGGCTAAAGAAAAGAGAAAGGAAATGAGGAGAGACAGAGAGAGAGGGGGGGGAAGAAAAAGAAACAAAGTATCGAAATGAGATAAATAAAAAAGATAGAGATAACAAAAAATCGTAGACGTATAAAAATATCGTCGCGCGTTCATCGATTTAAATAAGTAATTGACTAACTAATTAATTAATTAATCAACATTAACTACGTAATACTTAGTCAACAAAAAAAAAAAAAAAAAAAATTGAGTCTATTTCGTTTAACACGAATACGAACGTGTTCGTTCAATTATCGTCCCTTATTGTTTTTTAAATTTAAAGTATAGTTAAAAGAACAAAAGAGATTGTAATATATTTTAATGAATAGCCCATCTGGATTATTTATCTACCTATCTATCTATCTATCTATCTATCTATCTATCTATCTATCTATCTATCTATCTATCTATTCTATTAAACAAACAGGTTAGTTAACGAAGCCCATCTCAAACGTGCCAAGTTTACCAAAGGGTCTACGTAAAAGTTATCGAGTCATTCAGTGAAAGGCTAATTAATCACTTTTCACGGTTTGCGCGGGAAAGAGAGAAATGGAGATAGATAGATAGACAGATAGATAGACAGATAGAGAGACAGAGAGAGAAAAGGAGAACTCTAATACAGGAGGAACCAACAAGAGTTTCGATTTCAATTTTCGCGGTAATCGCGTTAGATCTTCGAAGTGAAATCGACTACAGCGCCATTCCCTTCTTTTTAAAGGGAGGGAAAAAAAATTTATTCAATTAAAATAAAACTTTTTCTTCGTTAGTTCCGACAGTT
>NC_060957.1:11154366-11169366 GCF_910589235.1 Vespa crabro
AACAAGTTGTAAAATACGCATTCGGCCGTAAGTAATGAAATACGTGTTTGAGTGCGCGCGTTTCCCCCGTCGAAAATAGATCTCCACTACTATTTCTCGAAACAAAAATTTTCTCTCTCTCATTTTTTGTTTTTTTTTCTTTTTCTTTTTTTCCTTTTTTTTATTTTTTGTTTATCGCCAATATAATATCGACAAATCATGTTTATATTTACATATATATATATATATATATATATATATATATATATATATATATACATATATTTATTTATTTATTTATTTCCACCAAATAATTATCTTCCGTTTATGCCAAACAATTAAATTTAAATAAACTAATATTATTATATTAATTATATAATTTAATCTCTGATGAATGAATCACTTGATTAATTAATATTTGCGTATGTGTATGTATTGATTTAAAAAAAAAAAAAAAAAAAAAAAAAAGTAACGAAAAAATTTGAACAGGTACACGTGTGAGTAGATATTTAAAAATAATACATTTCTTTTCTTGTATATAAATAATAGAAAAAGAAAAAGAAAAAGAAAAAGAAAACGAAAACAAAAATAAATAAATAAAATTAAACAAATAAAAAGAAAAAAATAAAACTAGAAAAAAAATAATAATAAAAAAAAACAAAAAAAAAAAAAAAAAGAAAATAAAACAGACATGGACAATATACATACACATATAAATGAAAAATACAAACTGGAAAGAATAAACAACCATTATGCATCGAGAAAAAAAAATTAGTTAACACACGTTCTTACACGAAAATCAATTAATCTATTATATACCTTTTATAACGAACTAATAAAAAAAGCCGTCATATTATTCTTTCTAATATTCTCTCTCTCTCTCTCTCACTCACTCTCTCTCTCTCTCTCTCTCTCTCTTTCTCCCTGTTTTCCACACAACTTACATAGTCGAGATATTTCGTAACGATGTTTACTCGAGAAAACCACTGATTAACTTTAAACTTAAAGTTTTAGTACTACTCTTGGAATGATTGCTGTAGAAAAATACGTGAGAAAGTTTTCTAAATAAAATGAAAGTTTTTCTTTTTCCGATGATAATTAAATAAAAACCTCATAGAAGGAACTAGAACAATTATTTTTTCTTTATCCTATTTGAGGTTAGAATTCGCAAAAGGAGAGGAGTGAAAAAATGGAAACGTTTATATAATCGTCTCGAACAATTAGTATAACAATAAATTATTTAACACGTGATTCTTAGTTAAAAAAAAATCCGTAGGCGATTGTACAATATAACAATTAATACTTTTTCGAGATTTATTTAGGGTAATTTTCTTTCGCAAATATTCTCCTTAAAAAAAAGAAAAAAAAAAAAAAAAAAAAAAAATTCCTCAATCAGCAATTTTACGCTTTGACAAAAATCAAAAGGTGAATTTTGGAAAAAAAAATCAATTATACTCTTTATAACATTTTCTTTTGTCAAATTGTAGTTCTATATGTTCTGATTAAAAAGAGAAAGAGAGAGAGAGAGAGAGAGAGAGAGAGAGAGAGAGAGAGAGAGAGAGAGAGAGAGAGAGAGAAAGCTAATCTAAAAAGTCTCGAAAAAGTGTAATTAATTTTCCAAATGAATAAAGGAATTTTTTGTATCCAGGTCGTATTAATAATTCCGACATCATATTTATTGGACGACTCAATATATATTCGCATATATATAAACACATACATTTATACATATATATAGAGACGTATGCATGTATATTAGCATATATATAGACACATACATATATACATATATACATACATAAATACATACATTATATATATAGACACATACATACATTTATATATACGTGTATGTATGTACTATATACTTCATACAATATGTATATAGTAGGTATGTACTATATACTATATACAATATGTATATAGTATGTATATATATAACGTGACGATAGAAGAGATGAAAAATATTCGATTTCGACTTTTCGGGAAACTTTTTCGTTCTGTAAAGTCCCTTATACGAAAGTTCCTTTCTTTTTACATTGAAAAACTGATGGAAACCGAAAGAGAAACGGGAGAACACGAGAGAGAGGGGGGGGAGGAGAGAGAGAGAGAGAGAGATAATAAGAGATAGAGGGGAGGAAATGAGAGGGAAAAAGAATACATTGCCTTTTCTTTCGAACGAAATTTTAAACATTTGCACAGTATAAGATTTCAATTCATTCGTTCCAATTTTCTTCCTATAAAATAAAAAAAAAAAAAAAAAAAAGGAAAAAGAAAAAGTAAAAAAAATAAATAAATAAAAAAAAGAAGAAAGAAGAAAGAAAGAAGGATAAAGAAAAGAAGAAAAAAAAATCCTCGAACAAACGCAAATCGAATCTTTCCGGTCGAATCCAATGGCATATTCTTTTATAAAAACATATATTCCCATTTGATCGACAGTAAATATTAAATATTAAAAATATTTTGGAACGTTTTAAATGCACGATAAAACGCTAACTTACGTTTTAAAAGGATCTTATTGATTCGAAATGAATTATTGATCATCGGCGTAAACAAGTCAACCGATCGAGTTTCAATTAATGATTACGTCAGTAATGGAAATGATCATTTCTTTCGGACTTTTCTCTTCTTTCTTTCCTTGTTTTTCTCTTTTTTTTTTTTTTTTTTTTTTTTTTGTCGGCTCGTATAAGATCTAACATCTACATCGAATCGATTTAAAATCGTTTATCAATCAATCCCTCGACAGCAATTTACAATATCGAATAGGTTCGTGAAAAATGAACGTAGGTTTTCGAAAACTAGGTCTCGGTGCGTAAAAAAAAAAAAAAAAAAAAAAAAAAAAAAAAAAAAAAAAAAAAAAAAAAAAAAAAAAGAAAAAAAGAAAAAGAAAGAAAGAGGAAAAAATTGAAGAGGAAAAAGAGAAGTTTTGAAAAGGGCTACGTTGTCAACAATTTACATTTCATCTCAGATACATTGTCTATGTACATTTATAAGCATATAAAACGTCGAAAACAAATTTTATTGTATATGTAAGCAATTCAGTGCAGTATATATATATATATATATATATATATATATATATATATATATATATAAATTTCTATTCGTACATTTATGCGAATAGAAAGTTAAAAATAAATTTTGTTATATACGAATATCCAATTCAATCTATATATATGTATGTATGTACTTATATCTACTTTAAAAAAAAAAAAAAAAAAAAAAAAAAAAAAAAATATATATATATATATATATATAAATATATATAAATATATATTTATATAAATAATAAAATTCATATTCTATATGTTAATACCTATCAAAAGTCTATAACAAATTTTATCTCTATTATATACCGACTATATTATCAATTATATATCCAATTCGATAATATAAATAATATAAATGTAACAATAATATATAACAGTATAAATGTAATAATATATAGTTCATACAAATTATATATACATAATAATATATATATATATATATATATATACATAATTATACGTTATTTATTTATATATATATATATATACACTATATATTATACATAATTATGTATAATTACATATAATAAATAATATAATACATAATAATTATATATATATATATATATACCTATTTAATTAATTATGCTTATACACGAGAATAAAAAAGAAAGAGAAGGAAAAAAGAAATGTATGCATGCGTATATAGAAATTATAAAAACGTTAGGATCTTTATATCGGTTCACATTGAAGTAGTTAATCCTAAGTTGTTTCACCCTTGTTGGTAACGAGAACGCGATAGTGGATTCGTGGAAAGACTATGGGCTATACTTCTGTTCTAACAACAGGTGCGGCCGTGACAACAAGAAGAAAAAAAAGAAAAAAAAAAAAAAAAAAAAATGAGAAATAGGAGGAAAAAAGACGGAGAAAAAAAAAACAGCACGTAAATGGAACGAACAAACAGCGAAGCTTTATATTCTTTACTAATACATACGTTGTACCCATATAAGAATACGCGAGTTGGCGTTAATGGAATTTGCGATTTTATCGAACTAGCAATCATTTTTCTTTATTTTTCTTTCCATCGGAAATAATAACAAGAACATTATTCTTCTATAAATTTTTCCTTAACAAACGAAACGTACAAGTTGAATTTAACAAATACATAACGATCTTACGACATTCGATTGATTCTATTATATAATTCTAAATTTTTTCTTTTTGTTAACTTGAACGAAAAAAAAAAAAAAAAAAAAAAAAAAAAAAAAAAAAAAAAAAAAAGAAAAAAGAAAAAAAATTACCTAGAAATTCGCAACGTTTCAATAATCGCAATTAATGTCAACGTGTTTTCATGAAATAATTTTTTTATTTTTTTTCCCCAAAATAAAAAAGAAGAAGGGAAACGAATTATCTTTCATATTTTTTCTAGAAATTTTCATAATTTCAAAAATGGTTCAGTCTTTTTTTTTTTTTTTTCTTTTTTCTTTTTTACCACAACTAGCGACTATAACTTCATTAATACTAATGAGTTTTCATGAATTAACATTTTTCAAAGTAGAAGTAAAAAAAAAAAAAAAACTATTTCTACAAATTTTCATAATTTTAAAAAACATTCAATTCTTTTTTTTTTTTTCTTTTTTGTCAACGACAACTTAAGCGCGCAACTTAATTAATACTAACGAGTTCTCATGAATTAAGTTTCTCGAATGAAAAAAAAAAAAAAAAAAAAAAAAAAAGAAAGAAAGAATAACAACTAATTTCTCTACAAATTTTAATAAATCATAAAATCATTCAATCTTTTTTTTTTTTATAAAAACGATAGCAATCGTATAACTCGATCAATTCTACAATTTCTTTTATAAATCAACTTTATTGAAATTAAAATCGAAAAAAAAAAAAAAAAAAAAAAGAACGAAAGAGAAGTAAATAAAATGAATCATTCCAAATAACCATAAATCAAAATCTTTTTAGAATATTCATAAATCAAAAATCCTTCATAATAATTTGACAATTAGAATTACGATCGTGTAATTTCTTGATCGATTCAACGCAATTTTTTCAAGCAATTAAGTTAATAAAAATCATGAAAGAAAAAAATTTTTCTTTCATTTTGGATAACTATTGTAATAATACAAATAAAATAATTATGACGACAACATCAGCAATTGAGGAAAGTGAAAAAGTATTGAGAAGTAAAAAAAAAAACAAAAAAAAAAACAAAAAAAAAACAAAAAAAAATAATTAAGAAAGAGGACAAAAAAGACGAAAGACAAAAAAGATTAAAAACATAAAAAGACGAAAAAAAGAAGCAAAAAATTGGACGAATTTTCGGATACGGCCACACCAAATTTTGATAAAAAAAAAACGATTTGATAAAAAAAGAAAAAAAAAATCTGAACGAATTTTCAGTTACGACACTCGAAGAACGATTTGACCAAAAAGAAAGAAAAAAAAAAATATTAATTGGACGAATTTTCGGTTACGACGACACTCGAAGAACTATTTGATCAAAAAACAGAAAAAAAATGAACGAATTTTCGTTCATGACACTCGAAGAACAATTTGACAAAAAAAAGAAAAAAAAAATGAACGAATTTTCGTTCACGACGACACTCGAAGAACGATTTGACAAAAAAAAAAAAAAAATCGAAAAATAAAAAAATAAAATCCGAAAAAAGAGAGAGAGAGAGAGAGAGAGAGAGAGAAAAGAAAAAGAAAACTGAGCGAACTTTCGTTTACGATCATAATTACAACACCCGAAGAAACTTAATCATTAAACATCATCGAAATTGCAAGATCAATTAAATTCGTGGAAGAACGATAATACGAGTGTGATATTACATATATATATATATATATATCGCTCACTAAATGATTTAAAAAAAAAAAAAAAAAAAAAAAAAATATCATTAACTGGTATAAATCGAATATACGCATGTAATATAATTACGAAGATATGGAGAAAGAAAAGGAAGAAAAGTAAAAAAAGAAAAAAGAAAACAGAGGAACAAGAAAACGAAGAGGTACAAAAAAAAAAAAAAAGAAAAAGAAAAAGAGAAAAAAAAATGAGAGCAAAAAGAAAATAGAAAATAACAGGAACTTACCTCGTTCGACGAAAGGGGAATAAAAATCTCTTCACCAGAAAGTAATACGATTTTTCCTCTCCTTCTTCACGTAGGATAGAATACAAAAAAAAAATCGCGATAAAGAGAGATAGATAAATAGATAAACGGATGTGTATATATATATATATATATATGTATATGTATATATATATATATATAAATATATAGAAATGGTAAACTGAACTGAATAACACCTCACATATCACACAACATTATTTTCGAACGCAACTATTATTTTTCATCTCTCTCCCTACAACAACAATAACAACGACAACAACAACAACAACAACAACAACAACAAGAACAAGAACAACGACAATAACAACAACCTCTCTCCGTTCTCGAACGATCAGAGAGAAAGAGGTAGGAGAAGGGAGGGGGAGGGAGGGAGGGAGGGAAAGAGAGAGAGAGAGAGAGAGAGAGAGAGTAAAAAGAAAAAAAAAAAAAAAGTAAAAGAATAGAAAATTAAAGAAGAACAATCGCGATGATAATAATCAATTAATTAAATAATTGACTGATCGATTGATTGGATTGATTTTGATTGCAAAAAAGAAAAATTTCCTCTCAAAAATGTTCAAAGCGAAGAAGAAAGGTACGGAGGAAAAAGAAAAAGGAAAAATAAAAAAAAAAAAGAAAAATAAAAAAAGAAAAATACGGACAGAGAATTCACAGGGAGATTTTTTTATTCGTTGTCGGTTTGTTCGCGCACGAATTTGGACTCGTCGTCTACAACGAACGGCGACGAATCAACGAGAACGAACCAACGAACGAACGTACGAACGTACGAACGTACGAACGTACGAACGAACGAACGAACGAACGAACGAACGAACGAACGTACGTACGAGAAATAGAGAAAGAGAAATTAGAAGCAACGGAGCTTCTCACGTTTCTCGAGGACGGTCGAACAGGCGCAAAAAGCACGCAAGCACGCAAACACGACGTACGAGACACACGACCTACGACGACGAACCCTTTACGCGCGTTAGAGTTTACGACGAAACACGCGTACGATAAAGAGAGGGAATTATGACTGACTGACAAACAGAGAGAGAGAGAGAGAGAGAGAGAGAGAGAGAGAGTGAGTGAGTAACTGAGTGTGTGTACGAGAGAGAGAGAAAGAGAGAGAGTGAAGATAGGCAACGACTTAAAAAAAAATCAGTAAGAAGACGCGTATCCTCTCCGGTCGAGGGTCAACACGATACTGCGAGATACGCGCCGAGCGCCGCTTTTGCCCGCTCTCTCGTTTGCCGAACATACCCCCACCATGACTATCCTAGCTTCCATACACCCCCCCACCACCACCGCCGCCTAACCGTTACAACACTCGACCGCCGCACGCCGACCAATCTAACGCGCATGTCATTGGTCGAAATGCCGGGCGACCGATCAACCGATTATTCGTAGATGATATTTTTTTGTTTTTCTTTCCTTTTTTTTTCTTTTGTTTTGTTCTTCTGTTTTTCTTTTTTTTTTTTTTTTTTTTGTTACGTTTGACTGTTTTTTTTTCTCTTCCTTTTACGTTCTCCTTTTCTTTCGATCGAAGTTCTTAATCATTACGTACCAATCATATTAACTCGATAATCTTATTTTCAAACGTTTTTAATTATCTATTAATTTCTTTCGGTTGTTAGATGGGTTAAAAACTATCTCAATTTCTTTTTTCCTAGCATTTTATGCAGATCAATCGCTTATTCGTCGATGATTCTATTTTTTTGTTTTTTTTTTGTTTTTTTTTTTTTGTTTTTTTGTTTGTCTTTTTTCATTTATCTTTTTCCTTTTCTCTCTTTCTTTCTTTCTTTCTACACTTTCTCTCGAATTTTTCTCTCTCGTATTTCTTTATTTCCTGTGTCAACTTTTATCTCTTTCTCTCTTTTTTTTCTTTTTTTCTTTTTTTTTTTTTAAATCTAATTTCAAAGATCTCAATCACTTCCGGTTTATATAACATCCGTCATTTATTTTTCATTTATCTTTCGACCAGTCAGAACCGTTAAAAGCCGTTAACGAAATGATCAAATGGATTCCAACGTTCAACACCAATCACAGATCTCGTAATTGAGAATAACAGCCAACCAATCAGAAATCAGAATTTGAAGTCAGTCATATTAAACACGCGAATGTGCAAAGTTGAAAACCTTTCGAATCATACAACATTCAAATTCATACATATATATATATATATATATATATATATATATATTTTGGATCGGTGATCGATGATAATTACAAACGTTTCGAATAGACTGTCTTAGTTCCTTTTACTTCGGAATACAACAATTAACGAAGCCTTCGATTACTAACGTTCGTTACCGTGCCAAGCTTACCGACGAGATTGCGTCGTACATATGTACATATGTACATACCATATACTCACACACACACACACACACACAGCATGCACACACGATTCTTATGTATTTACATAGAATAGAAAATTTAAGTTTTGTACAATTATATTTTTACATTACATACTATACGAATATTTAATCATCCAACTGAGTCCAACATACACACAAACATAACACACGTATGATTCTTATATGCACAAACGCATAACATTCTTACTTCATGCATACGTATGTACGTACACATGCTACACACACACATACACATATGATTCCTATATATACGTACCACTCATGATTCCTATACAGGCACACGAGTCACTTGTATAAGATTTCATATATATTTTATAAATACACACACAAAACGCACACATGATACTTACGCACGTATACACGATTGACACATCACAAATATACACACACAACATATGATTTTTAACATATGTATATATGTACTTGAACGTTTGCATATACGTGTACGAAGAAAATATAATTAACAGTGACTTTGTGAAAGAGAGGGAAAGAAAGAGAGAGGGAGAGAGAGAGAGAGAGAGAGAGAGAGAGAGAGAGAGAGAGATAAAGAGAAAAATAGAAAAGAATACGAGACATACGAAAGAGCAAACTAATTGTTAATTATGCGAGTATCCTCAGTAGCGTACAGGTCGTTGTCACGTTGCAAAGAGAGTTACTTTTCGTGCGTTTGAGTTGAGCTGAGTTGAGTAATATAACCTTTACATACTTTCATATACGTGCTCTCTATAAGGATGCATCCTATTTTATGTGTATGTGTTGTGTACGTGTGTGTCTACTGGTGTGTGCATGTGTCAGGCCTTTGTGAAACGAAAACGAGACATCTTAAGAAAGACGACGTCGAAAACGAGAGGTGAGTGCCAAAGGAAATACTTTAATACTATAAACCGTCATCTTTACTTACCTTTCTTCCATTTTAGCATATAACTTTTCTTTCTTTTCTCTCTTTCTTCTTCTTTCTTTTTTTTTATTTTTCTTTTTTCCTCTTTCTTTTCCTTTTTTGTTCGTTCCTTTCTCGTTCGTTCGTTCGTTAGTTCATTTTCTCGTGAAATGATAAAGAAAATGATAAAGGTCGGAAATATTATCTGATTGCACGTCGTTTTCAAAATATAAGTTGATATCAGACGGTATCGCATTGTTATATATATATATATATATATATATATATATATATATATATATATATATGTATATTCTAACCTAAAATAATATATCGCATTGTCGATCTAATTCGAGTTATTGTTGGATATAATAATGTATTACGATGACATTTGAAAACATAATAAAAGTTCATTAAAGTAATATTAAAGCGTAATAAATGTCCATCAAAGTTAATATTTACATGTACGCGTTAAATTATTATTTATTTTGAAAAAATTTTTTTTAAAATTGCATCGATCAACAGTACGATATCATTCAAAAATAAGGATAGAACAATATTCTATTAACAATTATATAATTATATAATTATATAATTTTATTAACAATATATATTATAATGGTTAAGATTGTAATGTTTCATTTTTTAATATTTATGTATATTCTAACCTAAAATAATATATTGTGGGTTAATACGATACAAGCACGTTCGTTAAGTATTACGAATATGATAATAATTTGAATAAAATTTGTAATCTTTTTGGATTGTAATTTATCTCGAAAAAAGTGTTATTTTTCTTTTTTCTTCAAATTACATCAATTAAATAAATTACATAGTAAAAATGGCGTAATTTATTACGATATTAAAAAACATAAAAATAGCGAGGTTTCGTTTGAAATATTTCCTGGCGTAATTTATTATGATATTAAAAAACATAAAAATAGTGAGATTTCGTTTGAAATATTTCCTAATTAAAAGTAAATATTAATAAAACGTTGTAGATCGAATAAAAAGAAAATAAATAAATAAATAAATATAATAGATAAAAAATATCAGAAGAAAAAGATTTGTTGGAACGTCGTGAGGAGGAAAAAAAGGAGAAAAAGAAAAGGAAAAAAGAATTTGGCAAGCGATATAAAATCTTTCGAAATGTTTCCTAAACTGAGATAAATTCAATAGGCGTTGAAGAAAAAAAATTGAAAGGAGAAAAGGAAAGAAAGACAAAAAAAAAGTAAAAATAAAAAAGAAAATAAAAAGAAAAAGAAAAAGAAACTTCGAGTTTAACGTTCGAAAGCAAAGCCCGTGATATTTATGAGAAAACTTTTGTTTAATATTACGTAAAACAATAATTGTTTTATTACTTTGAAAAATGTTATTAATAATATACATAGGTAGACAAACGATGTATTAAAAATAATTTTTTTTTTTTTTTTTTTTTTTTTTTTTTTTCTACGAAAGTCTGAGAGAGTAGGAAGGAGGGAAAGAAAAAAAAGAAGTAAGAAAACAACGAAAAGAAAGAAAGGAAAAAAGAAAGAAAAAAAGAAAAAAAGAAAAAAAGAAAAATGGCGCAAGCATACTCCACATTTTGTATGAGCAACGCAAAAGATAAAAGGATTGCTTTTAACTTTCCCTTTTCTTGCTTGCTATCCACCCTCTTCCCACCCGCCATCACGTCCTTCATCCTGCCAGTTTTCCTTTTTTTATTTTCTTTTAATCTTTTTTTTTTTCTATTTTTTTTTTTTCTATTTTTTTTTTATTTTTTTACTTTTTTTCATTATCTTTCCTCGAACGTTCTCAAAGAAAATTTAGATTACGAAGTTAGTGTTGTCCGGGAGATTGGCTGGCTCGTCTTACATCTTTACTACTTTCTCGTGAAAGAAACAAAAAAAAGAATAAATAAATAAATAAATAAGTAAATAAATAAATAAGAAGAGAGAAAGGGAAAGAAAGAAAGGGAAACAGAGAAAGAACAAAAGGAAAAAAGGTGAAAGAATGATAGAAAGAAAAAGAAAAAGCAAAAAGAATAAGAAAAAGGAGAGACGGAAGTCTCTAAACAGGCGACGATTCACGAGACCTTCGACCCGGTGGATTTACCGAACAACTGAATTAAAACTCTCCTTCGTTACTATCTCGAGTACTTTCTGTCTTTACTTTTCTTCTTTCTCTACGCCAATGGCCATCCATTTTATCTCTGCTAAAATTCTAAGGTTTTTTTTTTTTTTTTTTCTTAGGAGTTATTTCTCCTTTTTTCTGTTTTTTTTCTCTCTCTCTCTTTCTCTCTCTCCTCTCTCTCTCTCTCTTCCTCTTCATCTTATATCGTGTTACATGCAAAAAAAAAAGAAACAGAAAATAAAAAAATACAAAAAAAAAAAAAAAATTAAATAAAACGATATATTCAGATATATTTAGAATGATCTAACCATAATGTACAATTTATATACAATTTATATACAAAATTTACATACATCCTTTTTTTTTTTTTTTATTTAATCGTGTATTAACAAAATTAAAAAAAAAAAAAAAAAAAAAAAAAAAAAAAAACAAAAAAAAAAAGATGTACATGTACATAGACATTTTGTACGTGTACATTTTGATACAAAAAAATTTTAAAACTCGATCGCGAATATTTTACGTGATTTTCAATATAAACTTGAAATTTTTTGAGAAACGCGGGAAATTTGAACGACAAACTCTTTTATAAATTTCGAGATCTTATATATATATATATATATAAGATCTCGAAATGATAGAAAATCTTCTGTTCGTGTTAAAAGATAGACGGAGGATAAAATAAATGCCATAATCCTTTGAAATCGGATTAAGCGTTGGTTCGCTCGAAACAAAGCTGCGTGAAAGGCACGGCTGGTGGTAGTCTAGTAAATTGAAGATTCAACATTCGCTAGAGAGTTTCGTCGTTTGCCATTTTCGTTCTCGTATAATCACACTTAACGTTTGAGCCAATATACCTTCGAGAGCTCTGTAAATTAACTCTGTGTACGGTAAAAAAAAGAAAGACGTCGGTGGGAAAAAGATGGAGGAAAAGTGAAGGAACGATGAAAGATCGGAAGAAGAGAAAGAGAGAGAGAGAGGGGAGGGGGGAAGAAAAGATGATTGAAGAACGAATGAAAAAAAATAATAATAATAATTTTTTTCGAACATTCGCAGAAATAAAATATTTCAAAAAATATCTCGGTAAAATGTTGAAAAGAAAAATTTTCTTATCTTTATTCGTCGTTTTTTCAAAAATTATCTTACAAAATTATCAATTGTTCATACTATCGAAACAAAATAATGATTGTAAAATATTATTATTATTATTATTTTTTTTCTTTTTTTTTTCTTTTACACGTTATAATTCGAGTTAGAAGAAAGGACAGTTTTGATTCTTCAAGGATTAACAAAAATTATGTTAATCGATGAAACGTATTAGTAAAATATTTATTCGATATAACGTACAACATATAATTATATTTATATTATGTATATATATATATTTTATTTCATAATATTGATTTAATATATGTTTTATTTAATTATTATTTAATTATATTTATGTATAATTTATTTTCACTATTATTTTTTTTTACATATACAAATCAAAAATGTCTAATAAACAATGGAATTTGCAAATGCATCCGAATTGGTAATAATTATTATAAAGGAAGAGAGAAAGAAACAGAAAAAGAAAAAGAAAAAAAAACAAAAAAGAAAAAGAAGAATACGTTGTTAAATATGCAAAGAATATGCATTATATATATCTCCGTATATTCTTTTGAACCTGAATATGCAAAAACCAGACATTTCAAATTATGCAGAAGTTATGAAATATAAAAAAAGTCACGACATTTTTTTTTTTTTTAAATACGATACAGATACGTTTGACGTAATATATACGTTTGTCCCAATTCTATGTTTTTATCGTTGCCTTAAAAAAAAAAAAAAATTCGCCTTACGTATTTATCATTTAACAAATGATTTAACATCTTAACAATTTAACATCTTAACAAAATTCAAATTGTTTAACAAATTTTCAATATTACTTATTCGTTTGCATAAAGAAACATTACATAATAATAATAATAATAATAATAATAATAATAATAATAATAATAATAATAATAATAATAATAATAATAATAATAACAACAAATACAAAAATAATAATAATAATTGCATTAATCTCTTTATTTCGAGAAATCATAAATTCGCAAGACTTATGAATTATTATACGATTCTGTAAAAAAAAAAAAAAAAAAAAAGATCAACATCATTTGACAAAAATCAATGTTTTTCTCGATCTTCTATGAAATGTATTTGCGAAAAATCGTACAAAATGTTACGAGAAAAAAAAATAAATAAATAAATAAGTAAATAAATAAATAAATAAATAAATAACTAAAATGAAATAAATTAAATAAAAAAAGGAAAGACATTTTAAATAGACAAACATTTGTCCAACGGCGATATAAATTATATCGATCCTTCATCGAAACTATTCATTTGAATAAATATTTGCAGTTCGGTTATCAGCCTTCGACACGAACGATTGACACTTTATCAAATTCTCTTTAGAATGATGGATTATCCTTTAGGAGACCGAATTCATCTTACATGAGTCCCTGGCGCACACGCGAAATTATCGACACAGTGCGAGAATACGAGAGAGATGTTAGGTATCGTGGTCTTCTTCGATTGCAACCATGAACGAATGATATACGACCATCTTTTTCCGCGCGATAATATTGATTTCTTCTTCTTTTTTTTTCTTTCGTGTTTTATTTTTTTATTTTTTATTTTTCATCCTTTCTTCTCTTCTCTTTCGAAAATAATACTTTCATTATCGAGAACACTCTTTCTCTCTCTCTCTCTCTCTCTCTCTCTCTCTCTCTCTCTCTCTCTTTCTCTCTCTCTGTCTCTTTCTCTTTGACGATGTTGTTTTTTTTTTATGGTACTAATAAAATGAATAATATCGATCGATAGATCGATAAATCGAATTTTGTTCGACGTTTCTTTTTCATAACGTTTATATTATCTATATAGTATTTTTTCTTTTTTCTTTTCTCTTTTCTCTCTCTCTCTCTCTTTTTTTTTCTTTTTTCTTTTTTTTTTTGGTATTCGTAAAGTAAAATAAGAATTTTTTTGGGATCTGCATTGACGAATCTATAAAAATTTTTTAACTATGAATGTGTGTGTGTGTGTGTGTGTGGGTGTGTGTAATGTTTAGATATGTAACTTATATAAGATAAACAATATATGTATTTTTTCTTTTCTAATTAGAAGATTTGACAAAAATGAAATTGAAGAAAAATTTTTTAAATCCTTAGCACTCTTTTCTCTTACAAATTTCATTTCGTTCACAAATAAAAAAACCTATGTAATAATATATAATAATATACATAATGTACGTGTAAACAGATTGAATCATGTAACATGTTAATTTATTTAAAAATAGTAAAAGCTTAATGCATTGGACAAAATAAATTCTATAAACTTTTTTCATAAATTTTATAAGAAAAGGACAAAAGACAAAAAGCATATTTCGAACGATCGATTAGAAAAAAAAAGTAAATAAATGAATAAATAAATGACAGAAATAAAAGAGTGACGAAATAAATGAAAAATAAATAAGAAAATAAAAAGATAAAAATATA
>NC_060957.1:11174366-11189366 GCF_910589235.1 Vespa crabro
AATAACTGGACGATAAAACAAATTATTATTACAAAATGTCAATCCTGTAATAATTTTTTTCGTTTGTCTTTTTCTTTCCATTTTTCTTTTTTTTTTTTCCTTTCTTTCTCTTTTTTTCTTTTTTTTTTCTAAATATCTTCTAACGAAAAAGTTCTTCATTGATCCAACATATACGTTATACGTTTACAAATAATATTTACGTAACTTTACAAATAATTATTTATTTCTATAATATCTTTGAAGATCGTATGTGTAATCTTTTTTTTTTTTTTTTTTTTTGATTTTTTTCTTCTTTTTTTTTTTTCGACAAATAACATTTTCGCATTATCTTTTTGTCTCCGTCGTAATCGTGAACTATTAATTATAATTACTTTTGTAAGGAATGAATTATCATTGCATAGGACGTCGCCATTTGAAATCCCTTAAAAGAATAAAATTGTTTGTATTAAATCCATATATCGATAAATGTAAATCTCCTTTATATATACATATATATATATATATATTTTTACATATACATACACACACATATACACACACATATACTATATTATTTCGTATATATCTTACTTTGTTAAATAATTCGTAGGACACTGTTAAAGTTTTGCAGACTGTCAATGAACATTTCTTCATACTTCTCATCATGATCAATAAGTATAACTTTCGTAGTCTTGGTGTTAACAAATACCATGGTTTTGTGATTCTGAAAAATTTCGTCGATCATTTGTTACGATTTTTTTTTTTTTTTTTTTTTTTTTTTTTTTTTTTTTTTTTTTTTTTTCGAATATTAAAAATAACGTTGAAAACGTTCAACGTTCGGCGACGCCCTATTGACTTTTTAAAATAAAATAGAAGTCTCAAAAATTTTATCTGTAATGAGATTTACATGTCAATTTTGTCCACGCTAAAACGTACGAACAAATCTGATTTAACGTAAAAGAGTGAAAAATTCAGGAGAGGGGGGGGGGGTGGGGGGAAAAGAGTAACTCTCATTTTTAAAATCACATACTAGAAATTTTTTTACTAAGCTCTACGCACACACCTATATGCGATCGATCGATAATATCTATATATGTATTTGTATGTTAAATTTCTGATAATCACTTATTTCGATATTTATTCAATTTGATAATAATTTGATGGCAATAAAAAAATTTGATAAAATCCCACTTTTAAACTTATCCCACGTATATGTAATTTATATTAGATTGGCCAGTAAGTAATATCGTAATTTTTATTATTTTTATAATTAAACAAATAAACATTTTATAGTATATTTTTTTTTTCTTTTTATCAAAAATTCTAACATTATTTATTGGCCAAATCAAGAGTATAATATAGTAGAATTATTTCTCGATTGAAATAGAATTCTATTGGATTGAAATCCAATTTTTAGAGATAAAAAAAAAAGAAGAAACAAAAAAAAAATAATAATACTAATGTTTATTTAGATATAAAATAATAATAATTTTAATTAAATTAAAACGTTACGTATTAATCAACATGAGAATATAATATAGTCATGTGCATTGCAATAGTATAGTATAGTATAGTATAGCATAGCATAGTATAGTATAGTGTAGTATAGTATAGTATAGTATAGTATAGTATAGTATAGTATAGTATAGTATTGGCTCAACTTAAAAAAATACATATGCACATATATACACATAAACACACACACACACATATAATAATAATAATATATATTACGAAATTATATATTAATCAACCCAAACATATAATAACATTACATCTGGGTTACAATAGTACAATATAGTATTGTATTATATTGACCCAACTTTTATAAAAAAAAAAAAAAAAAATACATATACATATAAAATAATATAAATTCCAACATTATATATTAATCCATCCAAAAATATATTATAATACGATTACGTTTGGTTAACGATAGTATAGTATAATATTGTATTGTTGGTCGAATTTTCATTAAAAAAAAAAAAAAAAAAAAAAAAAAAAAAAACAAAAAGAGAAAGAATACTATTGTTTTTCATTTAAATATTAAATAATACTAATTCCCTCCCCATTATCTACTTATTAGTTAATCCAACACACATACATACATACACACACACACGCACATAGAATATAAACACTAATACACACATATATATATATATATATGTATACGCACAGAGGATCGATCAATGATATATTATGTTCCGTGTAGATGAAAACATGACGGAAGGCGATAACGTTTAGAAATGAGAAGTGTATGGTCAACGTCGGCTAAATGAAAGGGCTCATTTGAATCACTCATTCAAAAGGTTCACTTACAATAAATGTACTCTATCGTGAAAGAAGCCTCGAGCGTGGACAGGAACGAGCTCGCATCGTACAAATAAACTAGGCAACCTAGCTATGAATAGCTTTATGGGAGAAGCCGTAGTTCACTCTATTTTTTTTTTCTTCCTTTTCTTTTTTTTTTTTTTTTTGTCTTGCATACGTATGCGTACATTTTCCTTTTCTCCTCTTCTTCTTTTTTTTGTCTTTTTTTCTTTTTGTTTTTTTTTTGTTTTTTTTTTTTTTTTGGACTCTTCGAAGAAGTGCATTATTTCGTACGAAAAGTTCAATGACTGTTTTTAATATTTTTTTTTTTCTTTCTTTCTTTCTTTCTTTCTTTCTCTGTTTTCTTTTTTTGTTTTTCTTTTTTTTTTCTTTTTCACTTATCTTAGCCTTCAATTATTATTGTAAATTTTAATGTTATCCGTTAATCACGCGTATAACGTATTATTATTGCATTCTGTATTTGCATATACACGGATAGGGTGGTCCACATAAAGCTTTACGAGAAGTATTGTTTTGGTATATTATATAAGTATGTCAGTTTGAAAATAATTTTTTTTTTTTTTTTCTTTTTCTCTTTTCTTTTAATGTTAAATAAGAACGAATCGTCGTCGAGTAAAGAAGAAAATAAATAAATAAATAAATACATGAATGTCTGAGAAAAATTTACATTCTCATATTTTTCAATAATACGTCATTATAACTTATTTCACATATCAAACGAATAAGTTCATCTGTTTAAAGAATCATAATATTCGAATGAAAAAAAATAAATAAATCATGATGCGTTTATTCGATTTTATGATTGCACGATGATTTTATTAAAATTATTACGTAACACTTTAATCGGATCACCCTGTATATAAATAATGAAGTGACCATTGCAACGAACAAATAATAATAATAATAATAATAATAATAATAATAATAATAATAATAATAATAATAATAATAATAATAAATTGTAATATTTACATTTCCTGAAAGAGATCAGCACTGTGATTTATCAATCTTTGTCCAATGTGAGATTGTAGAATTCCGATTGATGTCATGCAGAGCATGTGAAAAAAGGTTGTAAAAAATTTACACAAATTCATGTTATCCAAATCAAACTGCAACATCTATAAATTATACAAATTCTTTCTTTCGTCATAATATATTTTTTCAATATAAAAAATGAAAGAAATTAATAATTGTAGTTAGAGTAAGAGATCTTTTGTTAATTTTTTTTGTTTTGTGTTCTTTTATTTTTTTTATTATTATTATTTTCTTTTTTTTTTTTTTTTTTTTTGTTGATCTTTACCATTATTAAGTCAGTACCAACAATAATCATTCCGAAAATAATGTTAATTGTATAACTCAGATCGCACAACACATTCATTGATTCGACAAACCTTTAATAATTAATAATTAATAATTAAAACAATTCAATAATATATGTATATATAAATATATATATACAATACATATACACACACACACACACACACATATATATATATATATGTATGTATATATTGTATACGTATGTTAAAAATATTATTATAATTTGTTAAGTTCGATTTTAATTATAAAAAATTTCACTTATACAGATATACATACGTACATACGTGGTGTGATTAAATAAGAAAGAAAGAAAGAAAAAGAAAAGAAAGGGATCAGAAAAATATTTTTTTAATTGTGATCGAAAAAACTAACTCGATCACTCGATTATGAGACTTAATAACACGATAAAACGTTCCAAAGATCGCCTCTTCGTTATATTTACGAAAGGATAATCTCTCCTCGTCGAATGCATTCTCAAGTGTTATTCTGTAAGCAAATAATTAGGTTAATGGATTATTTCTACTTAGATAATTATGTATTTGTTCGAAACGTTGGCAATCAAATTAACAAAGCTAATTCTGATAAATATTTACTTGACGATATTATTTCTAATCATTTATATGTAATGATAATATAAATGATATGTATATGTTTGATTTGAAATTTTTTTATTTTAAGAAATATTTGTTCAAAAATTCATTATATATATATATATATAAATTATTATTTATTTATGAATTAATATTATATATATATTAATATTAATTCATAAATAAAGTCAATTGTTAATAATAATTTATGTATACACTATTTTTTTATTTGGTGTAATATAATACTTCATAAATCGTTTAAAACATTTTAGTTTATAATTATTTTATATAATATATATATATATATATATATATATATATATATAAAATATATATTATATTACATCGTTGATATACATTATAATAATTTCAGAAAATTATGTACGTGTTAAAATATTTTAAACTTTAAAATAAAAATTATATTTATATATATATATATATATATATATATATATATATAATATATATCAAACATATATTTATTTTTATCATATTATTAATAAATTAATAATCCATAAAAATTAGATGTATCAAGAGAAAAAAATTTTTATTTATTCATATATCTTTTTTCTTTTTTTTTTTTGTTTCTTTTTTAATTTCTTACCCGACTATACGAAACATTGCGCACGCGTGTTGCATTAGAAGTTCGTATGATCCCATATTAATCGTTCCTATGGTACATAACACCATAAGTAGAAATAAACATATAAACATTCTAAAGTATAAATGCTCGTCCGTATTTATAAAAAAGAGTTCGAAGTGATACGGATATATTTCACTACAAGTTTTATTACTTATTAAGGAGGAATCGATACTGAATGAAATTGTCGATAATAATGCCTTAATAACAGTTGGCAGGAAACATATAACTGCAAAAAAAAAAAAAAGGATAGAATTTATCAGTAAGGATTTTTTTTTTCAAATACGATATATAATCACTTATTTGCATGCGAAATATTATTCATTAAAAAAAAAAAAAAAAATAAATAAATAAATAAATAAATAAAAAAATAAAAAAGATTTCATTTCTCTCTTACACAACATTATTAGCAAATAAATTCTGGTTCCTTCGGCGTATTCTTTTATAATAGTAAATTCTTCGATTGTTTTCAAATTGTACCAATCATTTTTAACGTGATCCAAAAGTTCCTTCTGCTGCATATAAAAATATTTATATTTGTATTATAATTTTTATATATTTATATATATATATATTTTTTTTCGAAAATATTTAAACATGAATATACGTTAAAAATGAAACATTAAAAAGAAAATAAATTCATTATAAATTCATAAAAGCATGAATGGATATATGCTATAGGATAATGAACATCAATGTTAATGAAAAAGAAATAAAAACAAAAAAATATGTATATATGTGTATATATATACATATAAATTATATAAATCGTATTAATCTTTACATTTCTTTGAAATAAATATAAATATAGAAGAGATTAAAATTGAAAATATATGGAAAAAAAAAAAAAAAAACAAACCATCATAATCGATATAATAAATCGTAATGACATACTTGATTTTTCTTGATAATATTAATTAGATAATATATCGTGGCGGTGCATATAGTCGGTCCAAATGTAAAGAAAATTTCGGATATTGTTTCTATGGTATATTCTATGGTAAAGAATATGAGTATCTAAAAATAATTTCATTCAATATAACGAATATCATTTTAATTGGACAAATTAAAATTATCCAAATAAAAATAGAATTTAATAATTATGATTAATACACGTATACACATTTATGTCTATAATTAAAAATAGAAGTATTTTAATTGTGGTATAAAAAAAGAAAAAAAATAAATAAATAAAAACAAAATACGCCATTAGAATATTTTCAATATATCGCAATTAAATAATATTAGAATATGATATCTAATGTATACAAAAATATTCTAATATCTTGTTTTATCTGTTCCATGTAAAAAAAAAAAAAGAAAAAAAAAAAAAGTAAATTATCACATGGAACATGATATTGAAATATTTTTCATTACAGACACGACAAAGCAATAAATCACGATTATAATAAATTACAATATTTTTATAACATATTTATGATACACTCTCATACATAGACACACACGCACACATAATAATATTACACAAACATATATCGATATAATAAAATAACGCATTTATCATGATTTCGTGCGACAAAACAATATGACTTATCCCTTGCAACGAAGGGAGTAATAAATGTGTAATAAAAAAAAAAAAAGAAAAAAAAATAGAAAAACAAAAAAAAAAAAGACATTGACACCACTTACTTGTCCAACGATAAGAAAAGTGATTAGAACAAAATTAAGATAATATGGAATTGATTGCCACCAATGTCCAGTTTCGTATGGCCAAACACCAATGATAACGTACATATGTCGATGCAGTTTATAATAAGGATTGCGAAGATAAAATGTATCACCATTTTCGATCATTTTCGTCGTATCAATCGAAATCGTAACTTCTACTGATTAAGCTAATATCGTAGGATAGAAGAGAATTAAAGGATTTTTACTGGACTGGATTTTTACTACGTTGTTTCACTTCGATCTACGATAGATGACTAAACCAAAGTTGGCCATAGTTTTGTTCGAAGATATATACGAATGTTCTACGAATTATTTCTCGTACCTACCTTCACGATATTCACTTAGGTGGATCGTCATTACGTCGATGGTAATGACGGTCATTATCATGGAAAATACGTTTGATTGACATGTACGTATACGTATACGTATGACATGTCGGAGGTCATTCTCGTATTACGTTATACCAGGCCCAAACCTCGTAAATTATTGAACGTTCCCACGATTGCATAGCGATTTGAACGTTATTTACCCCCATTGGTAGCACCCCATCCACCATACTGCCATTTCCCTACCCTTATACGTTCTGCCATCTACCTTTTCACTTACCCCAACATTCCACCCTATTCGACATCAACCAACCATCGTCCGACACGATGTTGACCTCGGTCAAGTAAATTTAAGTAAAAGTAAATAATGATCCTAAATCGATGATATTAGTTTCTTCTTTTCTTTTTTCTCTTCTCTCTCTCTCTCTCTCTCTCTCTCTGTGTGTGTGTGTGTGGTTTTTTTTTCTTTTTTCTTCTTACAGCGATATGAAAACATGTTCGTGACGATATTTTATTTATACGTTTCGGTCTCATTTCTTTCGTTTTTTCTAATTTTCCTTCGCAATTTTCGAGGTAAACGTCCCGTCTTTCTCTTTCTCTTTCTCTCTCTCTCTTTCTCTCTCTCACGAAACTTGATTACTTTCGATTTGGATTCGATAGATACGTACTATCGTAATTTTGTCTATCACGCTAAATTTCGTGGCTTTTTCTTTGATCGTCTGTAAAAGCTATATATATAGTATACGAAGTATACATATAGATAAATATATATATATATATATTTCGTATTCGTTTAGTGCGAATGGTATACTACGGAGAGAATTTTTTCGTGGAAACATAAGGTGCTCGTAAAAATCGATGGAATGGCGTGAGTCCTTTCAAGAAATGAACAATTTTGAAATTTTCGCTGCAAGATGATCTCTTTCTCTTTCTCTCTCTTTTATTCTTTTATCGTGTTTTACTCGTGGATATTTTCGATTAACCTGGATGAATGATAAGGGTGCAAGGATGATAATTCGTCGATAAAATTTTCGACCGATGTGTTTAGAAAAATATTGTTTTGATAATGTGTTTGATTTAAAAAAAAAAAAAAAAAAAAAAAAAAAAAGAAAAAAACGATTCGATAGCGTGTCACGTAAGTACATTATCGTGAGAATCAATTTCTTTTTTTCTTTTTTTTTTCAATGATGATTTTTCTTTCTCCTTAAGCTTTTATATATATATTTTGTATATAACAAAAAAAAAAAAAAGAAGTATATGTGTGCGTGTCTTTTTAATTATATAATTAATTTGACTTATAATTTTTTAAGATCGTATATCTTGCATATTTGATATGGCTTTTTTTCTTTCTTTTTTTTTTTTTTTTTTTCTTTTTTTTTCTCGTTATTGTCACGTCACTTATCAGACACCTTGTATTATATTAAGAAAGAAGGTAAATACATAAATATGAATTTGAATTATTCGAGAAGTAAAACAATTTTAAGTTTGCTTTTTTTTCCTTGATTAATCGTACTAATGAATATTTCTAATTATACAATATTTCAATGTTAGAATCAGTTCAACGAATAGAACGTATGACCATAGCATAAGATATCGCGTTCTGTAATATCTAAAAGAATAAAGAAAAAGAGATAATAAAATATGTTTAAAAAAAAAAAAAAAAAAAAATTAAAAAAAGGAAAAGGAAAAAAAAAGGAAAAAAAGATGGAAAAAAAATTATCTAACGTCTATATTATACCGATGTGGTCAATTCCAAGAACGTCACAAACGTTTGTCCGATAATCAGAGCCGACAATTTGTCGCATCTAATCATAATAATTAACAACAATTGTTGCATCTTGTACGGCGCCAAATACCACATCGAATTGTAACTGAAATTTATTGAGGAATTATTAGAAGATAGAGGGAAAAAAAATGGGAAGATAAAACAAAAAAATTAAAAAAAAAAAAAAAGAAAAAAAAAAAACGAAAAAAAAGTAAAAGAAAGAAAAAAAAAAGAAATAGAAAAGAGAGATAAGTGCATTTGAATGCAAATCTGACGAACGTTGTTAATTTTACGATGCTCACGCTTTATTCAATATCTGAGCGCTTTTATTCAGTAACATTTGTCCGATGTAAGAAAAAAGAGACACCCATAGAATGATAGTAATCATATAGAATAGCGCCATGAAAAATTCCCTTTTATTTTTGCCAATATCTTCCACAGAAAATACCTTTGAGGATTCGAAAAATTTTTTATCATTAAAAATGACGTATTCGCTGAAACAATTTTCTTTTTTCTTTTTGTTCTTATCTTTTTTGTTTTTTGTTTGTTTTTTTTTTCTTTTTTTTATTTATTTATTTATTTATTTATTTATTTATTTTCTTAAATAAGAGAAACTTACTTGAATGAACGCAATCAAAATCATCATAAATCCAAGTATCAAGTGAATTATTATACTTGTTTTAAATGTCGAATTTATGTTATCGATGAATCTTTAAGGAAAAATAAGAAGAAAATGTAATTTGAGAATATTACACACACACACACACACACACACACACACACACACACACACATATATATATATATATATATATATATATATATATATAAAGTAAAAAAGGAATATTATATAAACAAAAAGAAATTCGTATCAGATTTATGTAGCTGGATACTTATGCATGTTTCTAGTTTTACAATTTCTACGACATAATAATGAAATAAGATACAAAGTATTTTTGTTTCACTTAAAATATCTATGTAAATATTACAGCTACATACAAACCGTATAGTTCTCGTGTGACATAAAACACAACGTATTATTCTCATCGTGATATTCTCGATATCCTTTTCTGTACATTCGTTGTAATTTCTCGTATCAAATGCATGTTCCAACATATTCCTAAGTAATATATATATATATATATATAACATTATATATATATATAATATATATAATATATATAATGTATAATATATATATATAAATATATATATAATATATGTCTATTTAAGTAATATATAATAAATTATTAATGTGTGCATTTACATTCAAATAATAACGATAATATAATAATAATATAATATGATATATTATTATGAATATACATATTCGATGATATATATTAATAATAATGAAAATAATAATAATAATAACAACAATATATTATTACTAATAAATATATTTTATTAATAATAATAAATTAATATATATATATATATATATATATATTAATAATTTAATAATGATTAACAAGTGATCAATGTTATTGACAATATTTCGTTATAAACGTTTATAAAAATAAAATTGAAAGAAATGATCGATATCGTTTTAATACTTTAAGAAATATCTTTTTCTTTTCTTTTTTTTTCCTTCTTTCTTCTTTTTTTTTTCTTTTTTTTTTTTTTTTAACCTCGATAAAATTATCCTTACCCAGTAATATCGAGAAAACCACAGGCATGCTGAAAGTAAATAACAAAAAGCATATACGAAGCATTTATAGAAATTCCCATGAAAAATAATACACTGTAGGTCAGTATCAATACAAAGAATATATATCTTTGTTGATCGATAAATATTTCTATTTTAAATGGTATCTCGTACGTTTGAGTTTTTCTTGTTAATACAAAGAGGTCGAATAAAAATCTCAAGGTCACTGGTAACATGTACAATAATATAATACTGAAATATATCACTGAAAACATTACAAATTTTATAAAAAAAATTGTCCATAAAAATATACAAATAATAATAATAATAATAGTAATAATAATAATAATAATAATAATAATAATAATAATAATAATAATAATAATAATAATAATAATAATAATAATAATAATAATAATAATAATAATAATAATTAATTTTTGGTTTCTTTTTTCTTCAATGACAAAGAATAATCGTGTATTTTTTATAATTATCGGATAATTAATATTAAAAATTATTATTATTTTTTTTTTTCAATATTAATAATTATTAATATTAAAAATAATTTAATAATAATAATTATTATTATTACTGCATAACGATTAATATTAGAATACTTGAAGAGAAAAAAGAAATCGGATTTCTAATTAAAATATTAATTCTATTCCTAGGAGTGACAAAAGAAATAATAAAATTTTTGTTCATTATATTTTATACAGATATAATGCGAGCTAATTTTTCTTTTTTTTCTTTTCTTTTTGTCTTTTTTCTTTGTTAAATCGTGTAAAAAAATACGTGTCTAATTAAAAATCTAAAAAGTTTCGAGATGAATAAAGGAGAAAGAATAATCGATTTTTAAAAATCATGTAAAAAAATTTTCAATCGTTTAGGGACTTTTTTGGTCCCAAATCTGACATACACACAAATCCACATATACACATATATAATATCTATAGACAGATAAAATTAAATGAATAATAATCTTACCAATATTAATAATCGTATATATTCTAGTCCGGCTCGCATATTTCTCGATGATACGTCGTTCCTTATCAGAAATAAAATGGTACCAATCGTAATTCATATGTTCGATCATAATCTTCATCTGATTATAACAAACAATTCTATGATATATCAAATATAACAAATATATTTTCATCGATATTTTTTTCTTATATTTCATTAAGAATGCATCCAGTTACCTTGCTATGAGAACTGGTGCTATGATAAGAAATGAACAGACATAACGATGGTATAAGAAACGAAAATATTGTACTAATCGTTTGCAGTGATAAATCAGATTTTATGAGGGCGAATATCTAAAACAAAAGAAAGAAGAAAACAAAAATTAAAAATAACAACAACAACAACGACAATAACGACAACAACAACAACAACAACAACAACAACAATAATAATAATAATAATAATAATAATAATAATAATAATAATAATAATAATAATAATTTTATCCTTGTCATCCTTATTATTAACAATTTACAATAAACATTTATATTTGCTTAATGGCCGACATTGTCAGTTTGAACAGAAAAAAAAAATATATATATATATATACATATATATATTTATACGTATGTATAAATTTATACAAAATAAAAAAAATTAGAATCCGACGTAAGAATTAATAAAATTAATCATCATCAATCTGTCATAATTATTTCATTAGAATTTAATTCCGCGATATCGATCATATATATCAACTATAATATAATAAATACATTATTATCGAAATGAAATGCAAATACGAACAAACAAACAAACAAACGAACACACACGAATACATCCACAAATGCATACACATACACGTATAAGAGAGACAGACTTAAATTCACAAAAAAAAAATAAAAAAAAAAAAAAAAATTAAAAATAAAAAACACACACACACACACCGATTATGCTCACTTGCGATAATATTATAAATGTAAGTGTTATATAAGTTCTGATCTTTCGTATTAGACTATCCCTTGGATCATCGTATGGCCAAATACCAACGATCGATAAACACAAACGATTGAGTTTATAGTAACGAGACGTAAAAATAGTTTCCATCCTCTTACGACGAAGGTCTACGAAGGTCTAACTTTCGATGATACCCCTACCAAGAAACCCCTTTCCTTGATCAACCCCTTCTTCCATCATACTATCCCATTCTATTCTATTATACCATATTTTCTATCATTACTATATCTTACATAATAAATAAAGTGTTTTATTTATTAGAAAAGAGAGAGAGAGAGAGAGAGAGACAATATCCCTAAGAACTAGTCGCTTCATGAACTATTATAATAAACATCGAAATTATTCTTAAAGATAATAGAAGGGAAAAATGGTGGTTGCAGATTGAGACGAAGAGGAAAAAAAAAGAAAAGATAAATAGATAGATATAGATAAATGTATGGAAAAGGGGATGATTGGGGTGCCTTTACCGCAAAAGAAGTTTGGAATTCGCACGATCACGGCAACCCTTTGTATCTAATAGCGAGAAAAATGGTAGAGTGTGGAAGGAGTTAAAGGGGGTTAAAATAAGGTGATGGTAAGAATAAAGCGAACCCCTTTCATGACATCGAACTTATTTTCCATCCTCGATCGACGTCAACCCTTCGCTTTGACTTGTTTTTTTCCTTTACTTCCACTTTTTCTTATTCTTTCTCTCTCTCTCTCTCTCTCTCTCTCTCTCTCTCTCTTTCTTTCTAATTCTTTTCTTTTCTTTTCTTCTTCGTCTCTCCGTACACCCTCCATCCCCCTTACCCTACTACCCTATTGTCTCCCGTCTCTCGCACACTCCCGTAAATCGCTCGGTGTTCCTTGCTCGTGGAGAAGAGTTTAACGTTGTTCTTTTTTTTTTGTTCTTTCTTTTTTTTTTCTTTTTTTCTTTTTCTGTTTTCTGCTTTCTCTTTTCTCTTTTCTTTTTCTCGAGATTATAGACTATCGAGTTAACGATCCTCTTTATTTTTTGTTTTCCTTTCTCCTCCTCTTCCTCCTCTTCTTCTTCTTTTTCTTTTTCTTTTTCTTTTCTTCGTTTTCTTACTTTTCCCATAAAATATCTCTCGTCGTGTTTAGAGCTCGATTTTCTACCTTCTCCCTCCTACACCTACCCTACCCACCCCTACACTCCCTTGTTTCCCCCCTTCCCGAGCCTTCCTGCTGACCCTTTTTTTCTCTTTTACTCTTCTTTTTTTTTCCATTTTCTTTTTCTTTTCTTTTCTTTTCTTTTCTTTTCTAAACGAAGATACCGTAGTTTACGTTACATGTTTGGAATGGAACGAATAGGCGAAGGAACAGGAGAAAGGGTAAATAAATGTAAGTAAGGACGTTTTTTAACACGCGACGTGCGTGATACGGAACTGTGTGTGGGAGAGACGTGGGGGAGGGGGTGGTGGAGGCGGCGGGAGGGAAAGGTTAAAATGGTATATGTTCGTGGTATTTATCGGTTTATGGAATTCGCATTATTGGAGAATAAATTTACGTTTCTTCGTGTTTTTTACGCCTTTTTCTTTTTTTTTTTTTTTTCCTACGAACTGTTGTTTGTTCTCACAGACATTAGTATGTATATATACATATATGTGTGTATGTGTGTGCGTGTGTGTGTGTGGAATAAGTATCAATGTATTGGTAAATACATACGTAATTACATAGGTCGGTACATATGTAAATTTTTAAAGCGATAACGAAAATGTCGATCGATCGAGAGATATTATTAATATTAGCACAATATATTTTGTAATTGTTATTAACGTGTCTTTATGTATATAAACATACGTACATAAATATGTAGATATATATGTATATGTATATATATATATATATATATATATATATATATATATATATATATATGTATGTATATTTAAGTATCGATATTTAATGATTGGAAAGTTCGAAATTTTGTTCAAAGAACATTAAAATATCTTTCTTTCGTTAAATCGATTAAAGACAAAATCATGTTTATATATTATGATTCTTCTATATATCTGATAATTAATTATTATTAAAAACAATAACATTCCGTTAAGAAATATTGTGAGTAAATTAATATAATTAATTATGTATATGTAAACTATAGAACAAATTTTCCAAAACTATTTCTTTGTTCACTCTCACTTTCTCTCTCTCACTTTCTATACACACACCCACACACACACGCACGCACACACACACACATACATTGTGTCCTATATATTTAATGCGAAATATGTAGAATGTAAATTCGGTTTTAATTAATTGGTAATTGAATTATAAGAAATAAAAATTTTTAAGTAGATAGTACATTCATAATGTTTAAGAAGGAATTAAAAATGACCGTCTCACTTGCTTGTTAACTTTCAACTGTGGTCCTTTTCCTAGTTCGACTATTCTCGACGTTCGTCCGTTGACGTCATCGTCCTTCAATGCTTATCGTTTGTTTATTATACCTCGCTCATTCACGTACGTATGTCCTATGTGCGTATATATATGTATACTACACAAACCTTCCATAATTTTTCTCTCATTCACTCTGTTATCCACGTTCTCTTTCATTCGTTTCTAAAATATATATGTATGTTGTAGTAAGTATAGATTAAAAATATATATATATATATATGGATACATATATGTATGTATACTTTTGTAAATAATATATAAATATTTTTTAATGAATATTTAATAATTTTTACAATATACATTGATACAGTATTTAATTCTAT
>NC_060957.1:11196866-11204366 GCF_910589235.1 Vespa crabro
TCGTTCCTTCTGAATTGACGTTAAAGACATGATATTGAAGATAATTAGATAGATGGATAGATCAAAATGATATGTTTAGAATGTGATCATCGTTGTATTCTATTTTGATCAATTGTTGAAAATAATCGATGAGAAAACTCGAACGGAAATATAAGTGACATAAGGGATGCTGAGAAATTGAAAGAGAAAAAGAAATAGAAATACAGAGAGAGATAGAAAGAGAGAGAGAGAGAGAGAGAGAGAAAAGTATTACTTCGGTCTCAACAAATCGAGTATAACATCGGCTAGTCGATATTCGGATTTACGATTTAAAATGGCCGTAGTAGTTGGCCATTGGGTAGGAGAAGGATGAGAGAGGATAGGAGAAGGGGTAGACGGGGGAGGGAGATAACAGGAGTGGTGGAAATGGTAAAAATAGTAGATAAAAAATTTCCAAACAGTTTTTATACGTCGATTCAGTCAAGCTATCCTTCGTTCGTTCAGTAAACATCGTTAGCGTCCTTTCGATCGAAAGTGCTAGCAAAAGAGGGATTGGAATCAGGGGATAGTAGGGAGGTGTAGTTGAGGTTGTTCTCTGACTCTTGGCTTACTCGATATTTTCGATGTTAGTCTATCTGTCTGTCTGTCTGTCTCTCTGTGTGTATGTCTCTCTATCTCTATCTCTATATGTGTGTGTGTGTGTGTGTGTATATACAACGTCAAAGCGGCCATTAAATCGTTCGTAAGCTCGACTAGACTGAACATTTTAGTAAAATTTCATGGTTATATCGAAATATGATGTATGAGTATATAAATATGTATGTGTACATATGTGTGAAACGTTTCATATGAATCATCTATATAAACTAAACTATCACGAAGTTATCGACAGTACTCGTTTACAAAAAAAAATAGAGAGAGAGAGAGAGAGAGAGAGAGAGAGAGAGAGAGAGAGAGAGAGAGAAGGAGACAAGGAGAAAGGAGGACAGAGTAAAGGGAGATGAGTGACTAGTTTAATAGGACTTAATAGTACGTATCTATTTTTGATATACTTCGTATACTTCATATTCAAAGTGTACTATCAAAATGGAACTAAAATTATACCGATTTATTTTTCTCTGTCGTATGCATATATACGTGTGTATGTGTATACATACGATCGTTTTCAAAAATATTTCAAAGACACAATTTTTACTAAATTCAATGTATATGTATGTATGTATGTATGTATGTATGTATGTATGTATGTATGTATGTATGTATGTATTTTCCTCTTTAAAACGTTCCCCGTTCGTAAGTTATTTTTAAAATGGTCGAAGATCTTGAAACATTTCTTTTCTCATCCCAATCCTTTTCTCCTCTCCTTTTTCACCTCTTTTCTTCCCTTCTTATTCTCTCCCATCGTTTTTTCTTTTTCTCTCTCCCACTTTCTGCCGAGTCATCTCCATCAAATTACGATTCCAAAGCTAACGACCGGTCGTAATAAGATAAATCAAGTAGGCAAACGGATCAGATTTTCAACCCCTATATCGGTGAGTTTGTCAATCATGAAAAACTTTTGTCGAATCAGGAAAAATCATAATTCTTAACTCGAAATCCCTTGAGAATTTTCTGTATCGTATGTATCGATCTGAGCAAACGAGAATTCTTGAATCTTTTCTCGGATAGATCTTTCGTTACTTCTTAATCTGTTTGGGAAAAGGGACGACGGGTGGTGGAGGGTACGATGGTTGAGAAGGATGAGGGATGAGGGATGAGGGATGATAACGAGGGTTACTATATTTTTGTTATCTTCGTTTAGAACTTATAATTTTCCATAGATATTTTTTTTCTCTTTGTTCTTTTTTTTTCTTTCTCTCTTTCCATTTCTTTTTTATTTATTTATTTGTTTGTTTTTTTTTTTTTTTTTTTTTTTTTTTTAAATAAAAATATTTGTATCGACAATCGTCAATATAGATCAACATTCAAAATTCATAATTCCAAATGAATTTAATTTCTTGAGATCATTGTCTCGATTATTTGTTTCTAATTTTTTTCTCACCCACAGAAACAATATTTTATATTACATCTTATCGGAAAATTTGTTTCTTTCTATATATGTATATATACTTTTTTCTAATACAAATATATATGAACAATCATTAGTATAGATTACGATCGAAAATTCACCTTAATTCTCGATCTAATGATTATCATCAATCATTGTTTTATTTTTAATTGTTTCAAGAAAATATTTATTACAACATAATTACTACAAATTTGTTTTCCATAATATCTTATTGTTTTTGTTATTGTTATTGTTGTTGTTGTTGTTTCTTATTTATTTATTTTTCATTTTTATTTATTTATACCTTTCAGTTCCTTTAATTAATTAATTAATTTATTTATATATCTTTAATTTATTTTTCTTCTTCTTTTTTTTTTTTTTCTTTTTCCTTATTTTATTTCCTTTCCAAAGAAAGGAAAAAAAGTTAGGAAATAAAAAAGAAAAAAGAAAAATAAAAGAGAAAAAGAAGAAATAACCACCAACAACCTTCGTGTTTCCTTTTCGTATGCTAATAGTAATTAACTCATACATGAACGAAGATACCACAGGATTTAATAAACGCTTGAAGGCAAAGTCCTTCGCTCGTAGCCGGATTAGCTTAACAATTCGTTAGTACGATGAAAGGAGAATTAAGTTCTCTCTCTCTCTCTCTCTCTCTCTCTCTCTCTCTCTCTCTCCTTCTCACTCTCTCTTCCTCTCTTTCTTATAGAGCAAGTCTCCAATCTTTACTCTTAACATGATCCTTGACCCATATCGAAAGAAAACATTAAACGAACGTTATAATGAAGCAACGTTAGTAAGTACTCACCGATGAATTAATTTTGATATTAGATGGCGAACGATGAAGTACTTGCTTTTTCCATTCAGCTATGGTATATATATATATATATATATATATATACATTTTTTTTTGCATAATATAGTTAATATACGATAGAGGAAGCATGACCGAGTTCGTACGGAGATGAATGAAGATTTGATTTTGATATATGACCTTTTTATCAAAATTAAATTCAATTAAACGACATCACCGTTGTCATCAGAAACTTATAAATATTTATACGATAACGAATCCGGATAATACGATAAATAATCCAATACTTTTATGTTTATTAATATCATCGTTAGATTTCGTTTCGTATATTCTTCATCGTCAATGATAAGAAATATCTAACGTTATCAATCGCCCATCATTTTTTGTCTTTGAATTATTAAATTTTACTTCTTCGTTTTTTTTCTTCTTTTTTCATTTTCTTTTTTTTCTTTTCTTTTCTTTTTTTTTCTCTCTCCCTCCATCTCATCGCTTCTCTATAATTGGTTTTTTTTTTATGAATAATCATTTTCGTTATTTATCATATTTTTCAATTTTAATAATTATCATTTTAATAATTTGCTACTACATATACGTATAAAACAATTCTTATCACCGAAGATAACAATTTCGATTAAGATTTGTCGATTGTATGTCACCTTTTTTATTTATTTATCTTTTGTTTCAAAACCATCAACTTGATAGTTGTTATAATTTTTATTTTTATTTTTCTTTTTTTTTTTTTCTTTTTGGCGAACTATTTTAATAATTATTACAATATATCATATGAAAAATTCTTATCTTTGGATATAACGTAATTCGATTATTTATCAATCGCATATCATTTTTGTTTTTGAATGATTAAATTCTTCTCTCTCTCTCTCTCTCTCTCTCTTACTTTCGATTATAAATTAATACGAAATAGGCGTTACAGGCAGAATTTTCTATTGTTCCTCGATTATTCGAAATGAGAAACAGGTATGGGGGGTTTTTTATGAAAGATAAGGGGTAGATGTTAGAGAAGATTGGGGGAAAAGGAAATTCTACGTTTTTCGTCGTTGAAAAGCTCATCTTCATTCAAGGCATCACATTTTTAAGCGATTCACGAAAAAGAGTGTGCAAGACTGACTGAAAAAGAAAGAAAAGAAAAGAAAGAGAAAATAGATAGAGAGATAGAGAGATAGAAAGAGAGCGAGAGCGAGAGAGCGAGAGAGAGAGAGAGAGAGAGAGAGAGAGAGAGAGAGTACATTAACTTAGAGTACCCTCCTGTAATCGTTTTTCGTTTAACGAGACATTATCCGCGCATTGCATTCGCAATCGACTCCGTTAGGATAAACGAATTTCAATGTAGACGATGCCGCACCCTACCGTCAACTAAGTTCAAGCAAGATAGAAATCCTTTTAAGCTTCCTATCAAGACACCGAAGGGCTAATTTAAATTGCTTCTTACAAAAACCACCCTTTACCGTCGTTCGACCACCGATGACGGATTAACAATTTTTCTTTTTTCCTTTTTTTCTTCTTGTTTTTTCTCTTTTCCCTTTTTTTCTTTCGCCGTATGTTCTTTTTTTTCCTTTCTATGCGTGCTTGCGTGCGCGTTTGTTGTATTTTCTTGTCTGACTTTTTATTCTGATTTTCTTCCCCCAAAAAAAATTTCCTCCTTTGGTCTCTTCTTTTTTTTTTTTTTTTTGGTAATATTATTCCGCTTTTGAAATTTTTTCTTTTCTTCTTCTTCTTCTTCTTCTTTTTTTTTTTTTCCTTTATTTTTCTTTCGCCATGACACTACGTGGATAAATGTAACAATGATAAGTCGATCGCCATCATCATCGTCCTCCATCTCCTTCTCCTCCTCCTCCTCCTCCTCCTACTTCTCCCTTTCTCTTCTCCCTCTCCCCACGTCGTAATATTTAATCTTTCGTCGTAATATATTCATTCATAATTACATTCGTAATTTGTTTTTATTTCAATTTATCAATTTCCACGTGTCCTCGTATCTATCAAGTATCGATTATAGATAATATCAATGAGATCGAATTATCTAAGATCGCGACACGTAGAAGAGATTATCTATGTTTTTTTCTTTCGAGAAAATTAAAAAGGGGGGAGAAGAGTGTGAAACAAAGAAAAAAATTTTTTACGAGAATAAATTTTTAAATATATAACGAAATCACGATGTCTTCGTTTTCGATTGAATTAACGCTTGATTATCTCGTTTGTTTTTAACCGATGAAAGGGAAAGAGAAAAAACAAACAAAAAAAAGAAAAGGAAAAAAAAGAAGAAGAAAGATTTTCACGAAAAGGGCCATTTCGATTTAATGAGATTAATAATCTTTTTCTCATTTCTTTGTATCTTCGTGAAAAATTCTTTCTTTTGCTTTTTTCTTCTTTTTTTTTTTTTTTTCTTTTTTTTCTTAATAAAATTTTTATCACGTTAACACACCGGCGTATAATTATTCACATTTAATTGTCGAAGAAATCAAAGTGACCCGTTTTTTTTCTCTTTCTTTTTTTTTTTTTTTAGATTACCTACAAACCTTATTATCGTTACGATTGTAATGATAATGGGGGAAAAAAAAAAAAAGAAAAAAAATGATATCTTGACGACGATACCAATATTATCGATGATCTCTCGAATCAAATACTCACTTTTAGGATTCTTCACAAACCAAAATTGTGGAAAGCTTTTGAACGATATTGCGCGCTTTGAACGCATTCCCTGCGTGATTATACTCTTCAAAGCAGACAATATTACGGACTAATCAGACTGTATTTAGAATAGTTCTCTGCTGAGAGAAGATACGTATAGAAATAGCATTGCGAATCCTATAGTTATCGAAACGCCTTGGTCTCCTTTGAAACATCAAGGGTCAACTCTCTCTCTCTCTCTCTCTCTCTCTCTCTCTCTCTCTCTCTCTCTCTCACTCTCTCTCTCTCTCTATTTCTCTATCTATTTCTATATCTATCTTTGTCTCTGTCTCTATGAATCTATATATTTCTCATTTGTCCGTTCCAAGGAGTAATGGATCGTGGTTAGTCGCTTTCGATGAATTTCTAACAAGAATAGAATCATTTGTAATGTATTATTTTATAATAAATCAACTATCATTTTTTATATCGAAGATTAAAAAATTTATATACCTTTCTTTTGCTTTTTTTTTCTTCTTATTCCATTTTTTTTATTTTTCCTTGCAAATATATATATATATATATATATATATATATATATATATGTTTGTATATGTATGTAGATATGTATGTATGTATGTATGTATGTATATATGTCACACAATGATAATTAAAAAGACAATGTGTATCACTTTATAATATAATAATATAATATTACAAAGCTATATATTATTGCATTTACAAAAGATTATAATGATTGTATTAATATTATGCATATACGTATTTAAAATAAATATATATAAAAAAGAAAAAAGAACCGAAACAAAAAGATCAAAAAAAAAAAAAAAAAAAAAAAAAAAAATTGTAAAGCGAGATAAAAAGTCACATCTTCGATAATTATAATTTACATAAAAATTTCAAACGTCGAAGCACGTTATTATTCTATACCTAATAATAAATCCAATCGACGTAGAAAATAGATATGAGAAAAGAAAAGGAGAAAGAAAAGAAAAAAAAAAAGAAAGAAAAGAAAACACAAGTGAATATGCGAAGACATATGTAAATATGGTAGCATAGTGCACCTCTTTAAGATAGATACTCGACCACTTCGTTTTCTTTATTATTTTTTCTTCTCTCAGACTATTTTTATTCTCTTTTCTTTTCTTTCATTTTTCTCCCTTTTTTTTCTCTTTTCTTTTTTCTTTTTTTTTCTTTCTTTTTTTCTTTTTTTTTTTTTTTTTTTTTTTTTTTACTTCTCGCAAAAGTAGAACTCAAGTATACGAGACCGACGGCGGGCGCGTTGGATGTGGCGGGAGGATAAGAGGAGGAAGGTTTGTCTAAGAGCAGAATAGAAGAAGAGAAGAGTAGAGAAGAGAAGGAGATACTGGAAGAAAAGAGGGACACACATAAATGTCGGGGGCGAGTAACTAACCGCTTTGCTAGTGGGTACTTGCATATTTCACGATGTCATCAGGGGCCTGACACCGACGTCTAAAAGTGGTGGAGTCGGTGGGTGTCACCCGCTCGAAAGAGGAGAGAAAATCTAGCCTGCGGTGTGTGTAAGAGTAGAGATAAAGGTTTGGATAGAGGTGACTTGGTTGAGAGGGACTGAGATGGAAGATGAGGATTAGAAAAGATGAAGCGTGAAAAAAGAGAGCGAGAAAGAGAGAGTATATATAATACAGTCTGTATTTGAGAGAGAAAGAATGAGAGAGAAAGTATGCGCATGTGTATACGTGAGACAGAAAGAGAGAGAGAGAGAGACAGAAAGAGAAAGAGAGAGAAAGTGTATGCGTATATGTGTGTATAAGAAAAAGAGAGAATGTGTACGAGAGTGAGAAAGAGAGAGAAAGTGTATGCGTATATGTTTGTATAAAAAAAAAGAGAGAATGTGTGTGTATGAGAGAGAGAGAGAGAGAGAGAGAGAGAGAGAGAGAGAGAGAGAGATGATGATGATGATGATGACTACGAAAAAAGATGGAGAAGTGACGAAGAACGAAAGAACGTAGCAAAGACGTTTTATTATTCTCTAGGAATA
>NC_060957.1:11206866-11211866 GCF_910589235.1 Vespa crabro
ATAGATAGATAGATAAAAAAGTCGTAAGAGATGAAAACGTAAAAGCAATACTCGTTGGAAACTCTTCGTCGTCGTCGTCGTCGTCGTCGTCGTCGTCGTCGTCATTGATGATGTTGGTGGTGTTAGTATTTGGATAGAAGTAGGGGTAAGGAGTAGATAGAGGGAGAAGGAGGAGGTAGAAGGAGATAGTAGGGGAGGTTGAAAAGGATGGGGGTTAGTCACGTTTATTATTCACGAAAATATACCGTAAACTTCTTGCCGCTTCAATATGTGCATATAAGAACAGGAAGAGATCAATACGTATGTAGGTATCGATACCTTTCAGAGAGCATCGAGATTTACATTACGGATAGCTCGACAGGAGGACGCAAAAGCTTTTTCGATGGAACGCATCCGATATCGGAACGCGAAAGCATCGAACGGTAAAGCTTTACGTTTAACGTCGAATACTTTAAGGTCGATTATAATCGTCGTCATAGTTTCGAGTAGTTTGTTATGGGAAAACACATAGTTCGTAGATACATATGTATGTAGGACTTGTATTGTTTTTCTTTTATTTTCTTTTTTTTTTTTTTTTTTTTATTCATTTTTCCATTTTTTCTTTCTTCTTCTTCTTATTATTATTATTATTATTATTATCATTATATTTTTTTGTTTCTATTTCGTAACGCTCGATAAAAGATACGATGGGACGAGTGCAAATAAATTAATGTCAATTTTTTATAGAATGTTTTATGTTTTGTTTTTCTTTTCTTTTTTTTCTTTTTTTTATTTCTTTTTCGTGTATTTCTTATTTGTTATCTTTTTTTTTTTTTTCTACGAAAGTTCTGCGTTTTACGATCGTCAAAGTTCGAGGTGGCTTTTTTTTTTTTTTTTTTTTTTTTTTAATGTTCATAAATACGGATAGCTCTTATCATTGTACGACGTTAGAGGGAAAAATACGATTAGAGAATTTAGATAATCAAAGAGAAATACGTATCGAAAAGTTTTTTAAGAGAAAGTGATTAGAAAATGTGAAGATAAAAGTGTGAATTAATGATGATTATTGATTGGAATTTTTTTTTTCTTTTTCTCTTTTTTCTTTTTTCTCCCTTTGCTTTTCAAGTTCCACGTTCCACGTTGAATTCTGTAGTTTAATACTAATCGATAGATCTCCGATAATTGTTAGAACGTTTAGTTGAGCTATGATATTATTGTTCACGTTCTGAAGATAAAAAGTGTAAAGACATAAAAATGTTAAGATAATCTAACAGTATTAATAAATAAATAAATAAATAAATAAATAAATAATATATATTATTATTTGCCATTATATGATACATATATCATTATTATTATTATTATTGTTATATCACATTTATATTCTTTTTATATATTATGCTATTTATTATTATACTATATATAATATAATAAATACACACACACATACACACACACACACACACACACATATATATACACATACACATATAATATGTATAGTGCATTACGTATAAGAAATGTATACAATAGAAAAACAGAAGAAATGTTGAATCTTTTCAAACGTCAATTTTCAATTGAATTCTGTTAGAAAAGAAATAACACAAAGGATACCATAGTAGATCTCTCGTAGTTGGGTTAGTCCTACGAATGTTAGATTGCTCGCCTTTGTCGAGGCCGCTGTTCGAGCGTATGTACTCTTACTCGAACGTCGTAAACATCCGTTTGGCTGTCGCACTCGCGGAATAATTTACTTACAGCCAGAGAGTTACTATGGTTCGTTCGCTCGCTCGCTCGCTCGCTCAACGAGCATTGTACTGAACCAACTTCACGACCGCACTCGAATGCAAGACGAGAAACCCAATCTCAGTATAGTTCTCGAGTATAAGTTTTCGAACGATATCGAAAAACTATCTATCATTTTTTTTAATAAATATAGTATAATATTTTAATAAGTACATAATCCATTATTTATATATATATATATATATATATATATAACTTATGTATATGTATTATATATTTAGATATATATATATATATATATATATTAGAGTCATATCTTCGATCGAATCTATTTAATAATTATTTTCATTTAATTTCATTTTGAGATCTTGCAGATGTTAATAGCATTGATAAATGTTTTTGACGAATTGTTTTTCCTTTTTCTTTCTCTTTTTCTATTTCTTTTTCTTTTTCTCTTCTTTCCTTTTCTCGTTTTTCTTTTCTTTTATTTTGTTTTATTCCGTTTTCATTAAATACCGACAACGTGCTTTGTTGAAATGATTATGTACGTTATAAAAATATATCGAATAATTACAAAAATGAATAATAATAATAATAATGATTTATTCATTCATTTATTGTAAATAAATTTTTTGTTAAATAACATTTATAAGAATTTTCTAATATTTACGAGCTATATATCATTATTGGCGTGACAATGGATTGAATTAATAAATAATTTTTAATAATAATTAATTATAATAATATGAAATAATAAATAATAATAATTTAATAATTTAATAATAAATTAATTCATTCGAATGTTTATCGAAACAAATGTTAAATGAACGATAAGTTTTTGAAATAAATAAATAAATAAATAAATAAATAAATAAATAAGGAAATAAAAGAAATGCGATTATTATCGTTATAAAATTCGTTTCGTTTCGATCTTCGATTAATTTCAAACGTTATTAATATACAATGCGAATATAAAATGATTTTTATTCTATCGTGGTCACGTATTATAGAAAATGTCGTATTATAAAAAGGCGAACTTTTCTTTCCGTACATTGCATGAAAACGTTTCGATCGTTTTACCGAATATCGAAGAAATAATATCGGAACGATATCGGACTATCATTGGCAGATATATTGCATTACGTGCGTATTGGTCTGAAAAGAAACTTAGAGAAAACAAATAATCGCTTTAGCTTTTCGATTCTATGAACGTGTTGTTCGTTATTCTTTCAAAATTTCATTTTAATTTGTCGAATAACGTTCGACATTAACAAATGGACATTAACAAAAAATTTGTGTCGTGTAATTTGAAAAAAAGAAAAAGAAAAAAGAACAAGGAAAAAACAAAAGTAAAAATGAAAGACGAAGATATAATTTAAACAGATCGAAAATCATGAAACACTTTATTTATCATTCATAATGATGTTGAAGCATTGAAAAAAAAAAAAAGAAATATAAAAGAATAATAAAAAAAAAAAGAAAAAAAAAAAAATAGAAAAAGAAAAATAGGCAAAAAATTTTATTACAATTTAGAAAATTAATATATTACAAATAAAACGACGTTGTCATATATAAATAATTACGAAAAATATCCTAAATTGAGAATCTGATTAAATTTAATAAAGTCGGTTTAATTTTCTTTTTTTTCTTGTTCTTTTTTTTTTTTTTTTAACAATAAAATAAATAAATAAATAAACGTGTCTATTAGCGATTAAAATAAATAATTATTGTCATCTCAATCACTTAACTCGTATCTTCATTAGAATTATTTAATATCCTTCTTATTTATTATCTTGAACGATCATATCACCATAACAATATTTATATTTTATATCTAACAAAAATTTCTAATCTTTCCTAATTCGATATCATGATAACGTTCAATTAATTTAGAATTATTGAGTACATACATACATACCTATACATATACATATAACGATAACGTTGAAAACCCCATGAATAAGGGATGAATGAGGGTTAAAAATAGGGGGGAAGAAAGGTGAACTTGTAAAGGGACGGAATAGAGGGGGGCGGGGGGGAGAGGGAAACTCGTATTCGCACAGAAACAATTATTCTTTATCTCGAAATACGTATTTCGTATGACGTGAAAATTTCTTACGATTGAAAAACATTAAGGAAGAAACATTTAAAAAAGAAAAAAAAAAAACCAAAAAAAAAAAAAAAAGAAGAAAGAAAAGTCTTTCTGGATCCTTCATAGATCATAGATCTAAAAGCTCGATTAACAAAGTTATTCGATTAATAAAATACATTCCGATGATTCTAATCATACGATCAACGATTAAAACGATATATAACGATTGAAAGCCAACGCGAATGAGATTGAGATGATGAACGAGGCATGGATGAAAGAACAAAAGGATGATCGGGAGATGGGTTTGGGATGATAAGGGAGAAAAAGGAGAGATTGAGTGAGAAGGATAAGGGACGAGGGGGATGGAGTTGTAAAAGCTTCTGTTTTTGTGGAGGAGAAGAAGAGGAGGGGTGGGAGGGATAGGGGTCGAACATTCGTAAAAGTTTCAGACTGGTATTCTCGCGGCAATTACTTCTCGTTTAGTACGATGTTGTATATCAGATCAAAGGAAAGAATGAGAGGCATAAGAGGACGAGGAGAAAAAGGAGGAGGAGGAGGAGGAGGAGGAGAAGTTGTAAAAGGAAAGTGGTAGAGTGAGAGAGAGAGAGAGAGAGGAAAAAAAGGGGGAGGGACCATGTTGGCTGGACCAATTGATAGGAACGGTCACGTACGCGCGTGCCCGAACAATATCGTCGTCCAGGATCTTTATTCTTTCTTATTAGTTAATATCCTCGGTAACGAGGATAAATGTGCTGGCTCGTTTCAGCATTAATTGGTACAATATAACGGCATCTCTCTTACTCCCTTTCGTTAATTCACAGTGGCATCAACCCCGTATTTTCAACTTAGCCTCTCCATCAAATCTATTGTTGCCTGGTTGCTTGCTTGGTTACCAGCTTGCTTGTCTACTTGCTTGCTTACTTGTCTGCTTGCCTGCTTACTTGCTTGCTTACTTGCCTGCTATAGCTTGCACGCCACGTTTGCCTGCTCGCTCGCTTGCTTGCTTGCTCGCTTGCTCGCTTGCTTACTCGCTTCCTTGCTTCCTTACTTTCTTGCTTGCTTGCTTCCTTGCTTGCCTACTTGCTTACTAGTCCACGTAATCTAACTGTTGTCCAATGATTATCGTGAAATGAATTCGACGATCGTATCGTAGAAATAAAACTAATGTTTTTGAATAAATTCT
>NC_060957.1:11216866-11239366 GCF_910589235.1 Vespa crabro
GGCACCACGCGTTCGTTCCCGAAGGGCTTTACACATCGAGTCCATTACTAAAGCCGACCCTTCCCTACGGCAACAAATTCTAATTTCAGCCGGTCGCACGGTGGATGCGAAATTCGAATTAATTAATTAATAACCCGACCGCGGCAGGACGAGCGACTCCTCGTTTTTCATTCCCTCTCTATCTTCGTTCAACATCTATGCTCTCTTATCTCACCATCTCTCTCTATCTCTATCTCTATCTCTCTCTCTCTCTCTCTCTCTCTCTCTCTATCTCTCTCTATCTCTCTATCTCTCTATCTCTTATCCCATATTCTATACATATGTACGTACTTACACGTTAACAATTCTCTGCCATAATATAAACCCCATTTCTATTTTACGTCTTCTTTTTTTTTTCTTTTTCTTCTTTTTCTCTCCTTTTCGTTCGTTATTTTCCCCGTCCTTTTCTTCTTTTTTTCTCTTTTTTTTTCCTTATCTTTTTTCTCTTCTCTTCTCTTTCGATTACATTACTAAATACTACAGTCAATTTCATTGTTTTACGAATATCCCATAAATTCGATGCCAAGCTTTTCTTCGTACACTTATGCATGTATATTTTAAAATATTTATTTATTTGTTACGTCTTCTGTTTTTTCTTTTTTTCTTTTTGTTTTCTTTTCCTTTTTTTCTCTTTGTCACCAGTCAAATCGAATATGTTTGGTGCTACTCCTTTTTTTTTCTTTCTTTCTTTCTTTCTTTCTTTTTTATTCTTTTCTTTCCTTCTTTCTTTCTACCTTGCTCTTTCTAATTCTACTTTTGATGCAGTAGTACGGCTGTTTACAATAAATAGTATAAAGAGAACGGGGAAAAAACTTTTTGACGCATGACGTTGAGCTATGTTTTTCTTTTTTTTTTTTTTCCTTTCTTTTTTCCTTTTTTTTTTTCTTTTTTTTTTTTTTGATCGATTAACTATAGTCGATTTCACAGCACGAGTTTTTTCGTTTCCCTTTTTTTTTTTCTTTTTTCTCTGTTTTCTTTTTCTGTTTTCTTTTTTATTTATTTTTTTTTTTTTTTCTTTTTTTCTTTTATTTTGTTTAACTAAACGCTATAGCAATCGCGAACGCTTTACAACCCTTGATACTTATTTCTTTGTTATGTTTCGTCCGACAGTCAAAACGGATCATGTGTTTCAATTTATTTGTTTTCCTTTTCTCATTTTTTTTTCTCTTTTTCTTTTCTTTTTTTTCTTGTTTTTATTTTTTTTTTTTTCCTATTACACTTTTAACTTGGTATAGGCGTTTACGATAAAAAAAAAAAAAAAAAAAGAAAAAAAAATAGCAACAAGAAGAGCGAGAAAGTTTGAAATGAGAATGAACGATGATATTGAAAAGATTAAATTTGAAAAGAGTAAAGAATATTAAAATAATTGAAATAACATAGAACCCTGAATTATTCGCATAATTTCAAAAAGTATTTCCGATAGTTATTTTGTTAATTTAATTTTTAAACTTTCGCCGAATGATAAGAATTTTATCTAACGAAAAGATATTACCTCGGAAAAAGTTTTTATCGAAAGTACATATTTCGATAATTTGAATGACACGAATTCATTAGATTCTAAGATATTGGAAATAAAATATTGAACGTTAAATTCCTATCGCGAATTATTCGCATTGTTATTATTATTATAATTATTATTTTTTTTTTTTTATATAATAATAAGATAGATATAGATACGTCATTAATATCGTTATATTATCATCAACATCATCATCATCATTATTATTATTATTTTTTTTTTCTTTTTTTTTTTTTTTTTATTATCTTCAATTTTTTCTAAAAGGAATAATTATTATTATCGTACTAGTACAAATAAATAATTTCTTATTCATTTTTTCGTTTTTTCTTTTTTCTTTTTATTTTTTTATACTATTATACTATATACTTATTTCTATAGATACACCATAACTATCATTATGTTATAATTATTATTATTACTTTCCTTTTTTTTATTATTATTTTTGATAATCTTTTCTACAAAAAAAAAAAAAAAAAAGAAAAAAAAGAAAAACGAAAAAGAAAAAAAAAGAAAAAGAAAAAAGAAAAAGAATTAAACAATAATTAATATCGCACTTGCCCAAAGAGATATTATTTTTCCTTATATTTTTCTTCTTTTGTATTTTGTATTTTTTTTTCTTTTTTCTTTTCATTTTTTTTATATGTTTAATCTTCCCTCCTCCTTTCATAAAGCCAACCTACATACTTGTACAAATTTATAGATAAATTGATAGATTTAGCGGAAATACTCGAACGTGATATTTTTACGTCGAACAGGAACAAAAGTGGCCTTCGAATTCAGTTTTCGTACTGCGACGAGCTTCGAAATATCACTAAAAAAAAAAAAAAAAAAAAAAAAAAAAAAAAAAAAAAAAAAAAATATATATATGTGCAGACAGACTAAAAAAAAGAGATAGATAGAGAGAGAGAGAGAGAGAGAGAGAGAGAAATAGAAAATGGAGACGAGAGCAGTAAGGCACGTCGCAAAATTTCATTTTCGATAAATTCGTGGCGATCCTCTCGAAACTTTTAGCGTGTCCGTTTGGCACGTATTACGAATGCGACGAGGGTTGCTTCCCTTTACCATCTCTCTCTCTCTCTCTCTCTCTCTCTCTCTCTCTCTCTCTCTCTCTCTCTCTCTCTCTCTTATACCTCGTTTCGGCAAGTGAAACAAATGAACTTCAATTTATGATTCAATTTTCGCGTTCTCTCGCTGTTACGGTAACGCGTCCAAGAAGCTCTCACGTGACTCTATATAGGCTCCACGTTGTACTTACCCTTCTCGTGATAACCCCTTTTCGACAATTTTCTCTTTGTCTCTCTCTCTCTCTCTCTCTCTCTCTCTCTCACTCTCTACTATTTTCTTCTCTTTACTTCTCCTCTCTTTACTTCCCTCCTCTCCTCTCCTCGCCATCTTATCTCTTGTCTTTCAAATTAAACCAACCTAGTCTCTCAATTGACAATGATTGACGATTATTAACAAATATAAAAGAATTAATAAACAATTTTTGCGATTATTCGACATTCATTTAATATATATTTAACAATATCTTTTAATTGTACCAATAATAATGATTAATAGTTATTTAACAATAATGTATTTACAATGATCAACTTTTAAATACGTTCGTTTAAACGTCACCATTTGATCTTAACAATTCATCGTATATGATATAATTTGTAATTATTACTTCGATTATAATTGAATTTTGAACTTGTAATTATAGACGGTATTTAATATCAAAAAAAAAAAAAAGATAAAAAGAAAAGAAAAAGAAAAAAAAAATATATATATATATACACACATATATAGTTAAATCTCAAACTCAATGTAATTAAAAAATTAATATGAATTAATTTTGTATTGCAATTTTATAGATACAAAGTATAATTATAATATACTATAGTAATACTATTACATATTATAGAAATACAATAGTATGATATTTATTATACTGCATTAATATAATTGTATCATGTGTTTTTGTAAAATAAAAATTTATAAAAATTACAAATAATTATATAGAATGTATATATATATATATATTTATTTATTTGTAGGAAATTAAATTTATAGAGAATACAAAATCGAATATCGATAATTTCTATTATCGCGATCAAATAATCTAATAATAGGGTGAATACTTTTGCTAAGAAAGTTTCTTCAAAATAATATTAAATTTAACGAATTTCCACGATTGTATCCACTTAGAATTTTTATTTCTCAATTTTACTACGTAATAGAATTTATCTGTATACGTATACGAACGAGAATATCCGTGAAAATTTGAAATTTGTTCCTTTTAATCGACTATAAGAGGAGGGTGGGGTGGGGTGGGGGGGGGAAGTAATAGTTTTGAACGATCGATTTTATTCGGGATCATGGGATTCGATATACTGAAGAACGTTTCTAAAACAGTTAAATCGACAATAGAAGTACGTAACGGGCGCGTCTGCTTATTCGAAAATTTTCTCTACGAATTTTCTCTCTCTTTCTCTTTCTCTCATTTCTTTTTCTTTTTCATTTTTTGTTCTTTTTATTATTTCTCCTTGGCTCGCGTATCTCGAGGTCGGAGAACTCGTGTAGGATATTTCAAGGGGAACATTGCGGTACGTATATAATACCCGCACGTACTACAGTACGTATAGTACATAGTACATATGGTATAATAGTAGTAGTAGTAGTAGTAGTACTAGAAAGAGAGAGAGAGAGAGAGAGAGAGAGAGAGAGAGAGAGAGAGAGAGAAAGAGAGAACGCGTTGAAAGTGGATATCGGGGTAGCACGTAGACACGTAGTCGATGTAACGGGCACGTAGATGGTGTAAACACGCTAGCTCGCTTTACACAGCCGGTCAAGCTACACGTTCCACTACTATTTCTCATCCGTACGATTTAACTTTGATTCTTGGGAATTTAAGAAGGGAACTGTAAGGTAGACAGGGGTAATGTGGTGACGGGTTGGGGTGAATGAGGTGGATGGGGGGGTGGGGAGGGGTGGGAGTGATGGTAAAGAAAAGGCGACCAAAAGGGAGTTTTGTAACGAACACTTTTATAGTAAAGGCCATTTCGTTTCTTCTTTTTTTTTTTCTTTTTTTTTTCTTTTCCCCTTCTTCTTCCTCTTTCATTTACACATTTATTTTTCTTTCCTTTTTTTTTTTTTCTTTCTTTTAAAAACTTAACTAAATCTTTCTTTTCTAACTTCTAATCGAGTTGGTCAAATAACAAATTTTTTTACGATATAAAAGATATTTTTCTATATACGTGTGTGTGTGTGTGTGTGTGTGTATGTGTGTGTGTGTGTAGGTCGATCGATAAGTTGTAAAAAAAATTCTCGAACACAATTATGATCAAACGTTTATAATAAATTGACAATACATATCAAATGCTAATGTTGAAGATCTATTTATTAATGGATCAATTTAAAGAAATGAATTTACATAATTTGTACGATGAAAGGAAGGAAAAGAAATTTTTACGATTATAATACAATCACGTTTCTATTTTCTCTATATTTCTTTTCATATAAAGAATAATATCATATTATATATTTTATATATAAAATTGATATTAAATATTATTTCGTAATATCATACAACTTAACGTAATATTATATGTATTAAAGTATAATTCATTGAGAAAAAAATTTTAACATCAATATAAATAAATAATTGTCTGAACTTTCTCATGAGCTATTTATCATTTCCATGTTATTCATAATATATTTCAATTTATTCTAATATTTTATAATATTTATTAATTTGTCATTTTTATTAAATCAATTATCATCTTAATTCGTATCATTTAAAAGATATTCAATTTAATGTAATATAAAATTAATTGGATTATCTTATACGCACAAACAGACAGATAAACTTCCTTTCTTTTTATTTTTTTTTTCTTTTTTCTTTTTTGTAATTTGTATCCCAAAAAGGAACTTTTAAATTGATACGCAATCGAGTATCATCCATCTTCTTCTCTTTTATATCTCGAAATCGTCGATATCATCGTATTCGTTCGAATCGATAAAAATTCTCAAGGTCAAACGAATAGGATAGAAGAAGAAGAAGAAGAAGAAGAAGAAGAAAGGGTCTTTGAGAGTTTGCAAACATTCAAACACGTCGTTCGTTTTTATTAACGTTGTATTACGTTTATATGAAACGTTGCGGTCGATTTGTGTGCGTGCGAGGGATGATGGAATGAACGAGAGAAAGTGGCGGAGGGTTTATGGGGGTGGGGTGGGGTGGTGGGTGGGTGGGGGGGGAGTTGAATGAGGAGGAAGAGGAGGGTGAATGAAAGAGGATGAGAGGAGGCAGAATGAAGAGAGAGGAGGTGGATGATTCGTCAACATCGTGAAATGTTATTACCGTATACCTCCTTGAACCGTATGTCCCACGTAATAGATATCTGCTTACCACCGAATACATATGTAATCCGATCGGTCAAAGAGGCTTCTGGATTATCCGTTACAGAGAGGACGAACTTTTGACCCGGAACTTGAATCCACGTCTTAGTAATGCGAGCTTAAAAGGATCATCGGAAAGGATGATCGAAAAGCGTACATTTACGTAAGAAATTTATTATTACTATGGATTATATTTGTCAAAAATAAAATAAAAAATTATCTAAGTAAATAAGTTAGTAAGTAAGTAAGTTAGTAAATAAATGAGATTCATTGTTATTTCATTTGATCGTTCGTTATTGATAAATAAATTGATTTGTCGATCTAATTTCCGTCGATATATGAAAATATTCTAACGAATTATAGACGCTGTCGATATCCACTGTGTGTATGTGTGTGTGTGTGTGTGTGTGTGTGTGTGTGTGTGTGTGTGTGTGTGTGTGTGTGTGAGAGAAAGAATATATATATATATGTATTTTTTTTTTTTTTTTAATTATTTTAAATATGCATTAATATTTACGTAATTTTACGTAATTTAAATATAATTTTATATTAATATTTACATAATTTTTACATCCTATGGAAAATCGACATTTTTTGTACACGAATGAGAATTATTATCATTGTTGATTTTTTCATAAAAAAAAAAAAAAAAAAAATTTATTTCAAATCGATTTATTTTAAATTTAAATAATTTATTCCTTGTAAATAAGATATTAAATAAAGCACAGTACAATTATTATTTTTATGGAATATCGTAATAAACAAATTTAATAATCTTATATATATATATATATATACAATGCAACTATGAAATGAAATGAGAAACGAGGAAATTAACGAGCTTATCGAAAAATAAATCTTCCCAATGGAAATATCTATACCCCCTAAAAGAGTTGTGACAACTGCGTAGGAGTTTGACGGGTGGGTTTTCTTCTTCTTCCTTTTGTTTTTTTTCTTTTCTTTTTTTTTTTTTTAACTCCAAGAAATTTTTCGTGACTGCTCTGTTATTATCGGTAGCTCGACGAGGATTGCAAAGATTTTATCGAAGAAAAACATTTCTTATACGCAAAACACAATTATAAAAAATATCCACCACCATTTTCCACTGTACTCCCTTTCCCTTTTTCACTCCCCGCCCCTCTTCACTCTCTCTCCCTCTCTCTCCCCCATTCCTATATTTTTCTCTTTATCTTAACCTTTATTTTTCTCTCATACTATAATATAATACATACATACATACATACATATAAATATATATATATATATATATGCACAGAGAGAGAGAGAGAGAGAGAGAGAGAGAAAGAGTATTAAAAGTACCTGTATGATATTCATACTATCCATTTCAGCCAACAAAAGATTTGAAATTCCGAACAGTAAGAGAAATTGTTCGTCGTCGTTGTCTTAATCGATTCAATCGTAAGATCTTTCGTTCGTTCGTTCGATCGAACGACCGATCGATCGATCGATCAATCCTACCATCGAAGAAGAAAAAAATGTTGATGGTCTATCGATTGATCTGAGCTTCTCTCTCTCTCTCTCTCTCTCTCTCTCTCTCTCTCTCTCTCTCTCTTTCTCTTCCCACTCCTCTTCTTTCTTTCTCTCTCTCTCTCTCTTTCTTTCGAGTAGTAAAAAATAAACGCACGCGGAAATACTCCGACGTAAAAAGCCAACCGTCCGGAAGTGTCGATAGCGTTAGAAGGGTCGATCGTTCGAGGTCAAAGAGTGGACGAGCGGAACGAACTAAAGAGGGTTCAGGAGAAGAAAGACGAGAAGAAAAGAGGTTGGGGTGGAGTAAGGGCGTAGTAGAGTAAACGAAGAGAGAGAGAGAGAGAGAGAGAGAGAGACGGAATATTATACCAAAGAAAGGACGATACATTAGAAAGGAAATAAAAGGGATGTAGAAAATTTGAAAAGTGTGGAGAGGAAGTTTGAGTCAAAGGAGAATGGAAAAATAAACTATAATAATACGTAGAAATTTATTTAATGATTATTTCAATCGTTCTCATCTTTTGTGTATCATTAAATGATAATAATGTTTAATGCGAATTTGGTGGCTAATTTCTTTTTTTCTCTTTTTATATAATTTATATCATTGATTTCAATATAATTTATATTATAATTTTATTTGATATTATATATATATATATATATATATATATATATATATATATATATATCAGTAAATTAAATTATAATCAATAAATTTTAATATAATTTTGCTATTATAACTTTTTATACAATTTATAATTTATAATTTATAATTTATAATTGTTGAGGTATTATGAATTGCGTATTTTTTTCTGCTTTTTTCTTTTCTTTTCTTTTCTTTATTTTCCTTCTTATTGTTTTCTTTTTCTTTTTTTTTTCTTATCCTTATTAAAACGATTTTGTAGAAATTCAATTTTGTAGATTAATTATCGTTAGTTCAAGAACTTCAAAAAAATATTCTCTTTCACTTCTCTCTCTCTCTCTCTCTCTCTCTCTCTCTCTCTCTCTCTCTCTCTCTCTCTCTCTCTCTCTCTCTCTCTCTGACTCATTCTATCTATTTTTTTAATTCTTAATCTTAATTTTTTCTTTCTTTCTTTCTTTCTTTCTCACTATCTTCTTCTCTTTCTATCGCACTTTCTATCCTTCTATCTTTCTTTTTCTTTCAATTTTTTTTTTTTTTCGTTCTGTACGAACGACTCATGGGTTTCCCTTCGTTAACTTAAAATTCCATAGACGTTCCTAACGGACGAGCACGGACTGTCAAGCCGTAAATTTGTTCTTTTCTTTCGCGTCTGACGGATTCATTATGTAATTCGCGTAATGGAACGAACGGGGTTCTCTCTCCCTTATACGCCTAACGGTCTGTATCTCAATGCGTTCTTCGCGAAAACGCTTCTGGAATTTGATTGTTTCGAGCCGCACATGAAAACCGACAAAGGGTGTCGTGTCTTTTGTCGCTCTTGTCTCTCGGATCTTTCTCTGTTAAACGCTTAAATTCGAATGCGAAATATATATATATATATATATATATGTCTGTGTTTGTTTGTGTGTGTGTGTGTATTTATATGTACACTTAATGTTTTTAATAATTAATTTATACATATATTAATTTATACATATATAAGAGAATTTATACATATAAATAAATTTTTATATGAATAAAATTTATATATGTATAAAACATTGTATGTGTATGGGTATATATATTATTATTATTATTATTATTATTATTATTATTATTATTATTATTATTATTATTATTATTATTATTAATGAAACAATTAAAAATTCAATTCAATAAAATTAATAATTTGTTTATCAATTTGTTCATCACTCATTTATTATTTCTCTTAAAATCTGCTCTATAAATTAATCATACATACATAAATATATACACACAAATATATATATATATATATATATATATATATATATACATATTCTTTTTCTTTTTGTTTACAAAAAAATTCTTTAAAAAATTCTCTAAAAAATTCTCTAAAAAATTCTCCAAAAAATATTTTAACTTCGACATTAAATATGACTCATCCAAATCGTTTCGCATTTTTAGAAACTCTTTTCTGGTATATTACGGGAAATGATATGAGTAAAGGATCGATCTGGGATACTTGGTTTCTTCCCTTTTTTATTTATTTCTTTTCTCTTTCTTTTTTTTCTTTTTTTTTTTTTCATCTATGTGAAATTTACGATGACCCGATTCAGGATCGAAAAACGTGGTGATTTCATGGCGAATATATTTTTTCGATTTCCCCTTTTTTTTTTTTTCGTTTTCATAATGCAAAAAGAATGGAAGGAGAAAAATAGAAATGGACGGGATAGGGGATGGAAAGAATGAAGAGCGGCAGAAAAGAAAAGAAAAAGAAAAAAACCCCCTCCCCCTGAAAAAGAAAAGAAGAAATCAAATGAAGAGAGAGAGAGGGGGGGGGAAAGGAAAATAGAAAGAATCGAATAAGATACTTGCTTATGATTGACTCGAAATGTCCTGTGAACAATGGATCGAGCAGATCGTTCTCGCTTTTCCTTTGCGAATTAATATTTGTGATCTTCTTGAAGAGGATAAAGAGAAAATCATGAACAGAGAAAGGGAAAAGAAAAAAAGAAAGAGAGAGGGAGGGGCGGAAAAGAAGAAAGGAAAAAAGAGAAAGAAAAGAAAAGAAAATTTATCGTACATAAGATATATTCCAATTTGATAATACGAATGATAAGAAATGAATGAAATCTAACTTACGATAAAAACAACATATATGGCTTATTGATTATTACTTAATTGGAATATTTTTGCAAACATTCGATCGATATTTTATAATAATAATTATAATTTAATTGTATAATATAATTTTGATATTTATAATATAAGATGACAATGCGTAATATACATAATGCCTATGCAATCATGACACTTAATTATTTACATAATTAATTTAATTGAATATTCATATATACTGATCAGTTTATATTTAACAAAATCTTTGACGTTATAATTAATAAAAATAAATGGAAATTTTAACGTATCAATGGATGGTGAATTATTCGTATATAAAAAAGTAATGTGACGTGAAATTTTTTTCTTTTTCAATCGATATTGAAGATCCAGGATAATGCAAGATAATACTTAAATGTTATTTACTGCAGTGTTTATTATTTCTGATCAAATTGTTTACTAATAAATAATAGTCAATAAATAATGAAATTAAAATGGGATATATATATATATATATTGTTTTCTACAGAATTATTTATGTTAATTAATATAAAAATTATATATTGAAAATGACAATAATTTTCTTGTTATTGTTATTGTTGTTGTTGTCGTTGTTTTTAGTCTTACAATATCGCAGTGTCTGTATTGATGATGATTTGGTTTGATTACATTAGAAAATAATAAAGGATGTAAAATAAAGTATAAATATTTTTTACTAAAGATTTGTTTGCATTAAAAAGAGAAAAAATTGTTGAAAATCACACAACAATAATTTTGTTGTTTTTATTATTATTATTGCATTTACTACTATTATTATTATATTATATTTGTTATTATTATTATTATTATTATTATTATTATTATTATTATTATTATTATAATTACACTTAACTATTAAATTAGCAAAGTATAAACAATGGAAATAAAAGTATTTAAGAGAGAGAAAGAGAGACAAGGATAGAATTATAAATTGTTAATGGATATTTAATTGAGTTATTTCTTTATTAATTAAATACAATAATTAATCGTCGATAATTTTAATAAAATAATAATCATCAAAACTTATTACGATCATTATTATTTCGCTATTAAATAATAAACGTAAGAGTTTTATGCGTATTCAACTTTATCTTTTACGTCGTTTTCAATTGTAAATGCGAGGCGTTCGTCGAGGCGTACGAAAAAAGAAAAAAAAAAAAAAAAGAAGAAGAAGAAGAAAGAAAAAAAATTGTATTTCACAATGTCAAATTATATTTTCCCATAGATTCGATCAGTCAAAGATTGATGCGTTTTATTAGATAGGAAATATCTTTTATAAACGTGAAGATGGATAGAGAAAGGAGGTACGATCAACACCAAACAAATAATGAACGTTGCCGAGGAGACAAATGGAGAGTAACAGCGAATCCAGGAATGCGACACCGCCTTCTTACTTTCTTCCTTTTCTTTTTTCTTTTCCTTCACCATCTTCCCTACGACCTATCCTTTTTCTTTTTTTTTTTTTCTTTTTTTCTTTCTTTCTTTTTTTCCTTCTTTCTTTCTTTCCTACCTTCTTTCTTCCTTTCTACAGAGCGTAATGATCTTCGAAAGCTCTTACTAGAGTCTCTCGACAATCTTTCGAGAAAAACTACTCCTGTTGTTGTCTACTTTCTAGTAACACGAGCCAACGAGAGCTGCTTTTTCGTTTTCTCAATCGTGATTACACGTTAATGAATTCGAGGGAAATAGAAAAAAATAAAAAAGAAAAAAAAAAAGAAAAAAAAAAAGAAATAAAGAAAACGAGAGAAAGAAGAAGTAAAAGAAGATCAAAGGAAAGAAAGAAAGGAACAGTGGAATCATGTAATTACTTCGTTCGTTATGTTCAATTAAGGAAATAAATAGAAATAATATTACAAAGCGTAATTGTTGACAATTATTTAATTGTTGGAAATTATTTAATTATTTTTAATGTTGATTTTTATTCGGTTTTTATTAATAATATTCAATATTTTATTTTGAATATATTACATTTTTTTTTTTTTTTGGTTTTTTTAATATATTACATTATATTGTCTCTATATTGTCTATTGACGAGATATAGATATATTATATTTATTATAAGCAAAAGGATAAAAAAAATTATTGTATGATTCATAACATTAGTTTTTATTAATTAGGTTGTATAATAATAAGGAAGGTTCAATATATTTAAATAAACAATATATCATATATCTTATATATTTTATATATATATTTTTTTTTTATTTTAATATATTACATTATATTATCTCTATATTGACGATATACATTATATTGACTATGACAAAAGTATGAAAAAATTATTAAATGATTTATAATATTTGTTTTTCTTGGATTAAGTAATATTAATAAGAAAGATTTAATATTTTATATATATTCAAATAAACAATAGAAAATATATAAATATATATATATATATATTTTTTTTTATATTATATATATTTTCTTAGAAATATATTATATTATATTGTATATTTATATTACATATCCATTAAACAATAACTAAATAAACGACAATTGTATTCAATATCTTTTTATTAAAAGTTCCAACATTACTTATTAATTAATCCAAAAATATATTAATAATGTGATTAAGTAGGAGAAATACGGGGGAAAAAAAAAACAAAAGATATAAAAATATTTACGAAACGATCGGATCACATCGAAGTTTTAAAGACTATAAAACTTATAATTATTAAATTTATTATTAAACATATGTTAAACACAAAATTGCACATAATGTTAATGAAATAAATGATTATATAATGATGAAAAGAAAGAAGACGAGAAAAAACGAACAGGTAAACAGAACCAACGGGGGAAAAACATTTTTCAGAAAAAAAAAAAAAAAAGAAAGAATGAAAGAAAGAAAAAGAGAAAGCTTGACAAAATTATTACGAAAGATAATAAATCGACGAAAAGCATGAGAATCACATATTACGATATAATAATGTACAATAGAATATTATATAATCGAAGATAAATTAAAGAATTGATCAACGTTTATAAGAGAAGAAAAGAAATTAAAAACAAAGACGAGTACAAAAAAGGAAGGAAAAAAAGAAAAAGTGAACAAGGAAAAGGCGTGGCAAAATACTCGACGAAATAAATTCCTCTCTTTTCTTCGTCTCTCTCCCTCTCTCTCTTTCTCTCTCTCTCTCTCATCCCCCTCTCACACTTTTCTTTGAATCATCTTTCGTTTTTATAATAGAATGATACCGAACGAGACCACTGTGTGGAACCAATAGAGAAGTCAACTTCTATCTTGCTAAAGAGTAGAATAATAGCTCTATGGACAGATCGTCTATTGTTCGAAGGTCAAGTTCTGAACATCCCTGGAGAGTACAACGAGGATGACTCTCTTCTTTCTATCTGATTGGCAAATGGAAAAGAGAAAAGAAGATAAAAGAAAAAAGAAAAAAAAAAAGGAAGAAAGAAAAAAGATAATAAAGGAATAGAGGAGATAGATGACGGGTGGGTGGGTTGGCGACTTGCTGGGAGGGGAGGGGAGGGAGGGAGGGAGGCGAGGGTTGAAGGCCGAGGGTAAGGATGGTTGTGGATTGTGATCGGGCCCCTTTTGTACGATTTCTCTTCTTCTTGTTTTGTCTTTGTAGTAAAACGGAATAGTCTCTGATAAAACTGTACTGCTCGTACGAGATAGAGGCAAACCCATTGAATCGCGAGGGATGCAACTGACAGCTGGAATTGTTATATACCAACGCCCTGAACGTTTATTCGCGGTTCATTGATCCTCCCCGCTATTCCCCGAACCTCCCTCTTTCCCTCCTCCCTTTCCCTCCTTCCTTCCCTCTCTCGTTGCTCAACCACCCCATCCGATTTCCTCCTGCTGTGCGTCGATTCTTCGTTCGACTACCTACCCCTTCCCTATCCCATCCTCTTTACTTTTCTTTTATCTAACTATTTATACATCTATGTATATATATATATATATATATATATATATATATGTAAGTGCTTACATAAAGTTCTTCGTTAAAATTAATCGAAAAACAATAGGTCTATTTTCTAATAATTTGTTAACTTTTATCGACTAATGGCCAATTATTAAACATATTACAATCTCTCTCTCTCTCTCTCTCTCTCTCTCTCTCTCTCTCTCTCTCTCTCTCTCTCTCTCTCTCTCTCTCTCTCTCTCTCTCTCCTCTCTCTCTCTCTCTCTCTCTCTCTCTCTCTCTCTCTCTCTCTCTCTCTCTCTCCTCTCTCTCTCTCTCTCTCTCTCTCTCTCTCTCTCTCTCTCTCTCTCTCTCACGTACACACACACACACTCTCTCTCTCTCTGCCTTTATATATATATATGTCATTTTATGTAGAGTCATATATAATTTTGTACCATACTTCCCCATAAGGGTTTATTACATCAGATATATATATGTATATATGTATGTTTATGTGTGTGTGTGTGTTCTTAATATATACATACATATGTTCATAATATAAATATGTATGTATGCTGATAATATATATATATATATATATATGAAATTATTATGAATAATATTTAAATACAATTATATGAATTTTATATACTTATATACTTAAGTTTATATATATATATATATATATATATATATATATATATATATAAAATTGGTGAGGGTTTAGAAGATAAATTATTTTTAAAATAAATTTCTTCATTCAATCATTCACGATTAATATTTATTCCTTTCTTATAAATAATACATAAATAAAAGCATTATCATCATGACTATATACAATTTACAGAATTTAAAAAAAAAAAAAAAAAAGAATGTCATTGTCATCACTGTCATCATCGTCTTTTGTATATATATATATACACGCACACACATCCGCCCACACACACACACACACGCGCGCACGCACGCACGCACGCACGCACGCACACACACACACACACATATATATATATATATATATATATATATATATATATATACTGTAGGCAATTCGGAGATCGTCAAAAATGCATTTGATGGATCTCGTTCCTCCTTCGAAGTTTATAACTATAATGATCAACATTGATACGATCTGTTTCCTTTTCTTTTCTTTTTTTTTTTTTTCATTTTTTTTTTGTTTTTTTCTTTTTTTGTTTTTTTTTTTTTCTTTCGTTTCGTAGAGTAATATACAAATTGTAAATCTTCAAAAGATTTACAAAAGAGACAGACTTATGTGGGAGTAAATTAATTGACATCGATTTGTTCAAGTTAATCAGTTAAAGATTGAAGAGGAAAAGGTAAAAAAAAAAAGAAAAAAAAAAAAAATAGAGGATATAACAGAGGGATCGAGATCTCTTTGCGCAGTTTGAAGTTCTACGAACTATAAAGTATGTATTTACATAGTTCTTTCTTTTTTTTCTTTCTTTCTTTCTTTCTTTCTTTCTTTTTCTTATTATTCTATGTGTTGCAATATATTACATAGATCCTTTAATAATTGTGCCACGTGAGTTATCAACGTTATACCAGATATCGTTCCAGATCTAAGTGCACGACTGTAACATTGCTTATACAAATTGACGAGAGTTTCGTATCTGTAATAAAAAAAAAATAAATAAATAAATAAATAAAAAAAAAAAAATAAAAAAAGAAAATTAAATAATTAACTAATTTTTTTTAGAAATTTCGTTGGACTTATAAATTTATATATACATGTTATATTTTACTTACTCCTTTTTATTCGTGGCAGTGTTGTTCTTATTAACAAGTAATTTGGTTAACGATCGTAATATAAATTGTAATCTTTGTTCGAACAAAACGACTAAACTCTCATCGTCCTCCGTAAACTTTTGTTCCTCAATAATTTTTCCATCCTCGTTTGTATTAATCGTATCACCTTCTACCATATTATTATTACCAATTATTTTCTCCTTTGACGTTTTATTTTTTTCACAGAGTAAATCTATGATTGGTCGACATTGTAACAATAACTCCAAACCATTTTGATAAGCCTTCAATTTGCCGTTGAACGTTGTAGCACCTGGTTTAAAAAAAAAAAAAATAAATAAATAATAATAATAATAATAATAATAATAATAATAATAATAATAATAATAATAATAATAATACAGACGTTAGGGTATAAAAGAGATAATCGAGAAAAAATTAAATAAATAAATAAATAAATAAAATGAACGATGATATTTCATGAAGTTTATATCTAACGATTAAAAAAAAAAGAAAAAAAGAAAAAAAAAATAAATAAAAACAGAAAAAAGAACTTTACTTCGTGCCTGATGTTCAGCCAAAGCTACACGTTCCATTTGTACTCTCAAAAATTCCGTCGTCTGTTCCAAAGCCAATAACAATTTAGCCGCTTTATCGTAATACAATTTGCACAATTGTAAACTGTTTTTTCTCTTGACATTATCCGAATCCGATTCGAATTCTCTGTATATGTGATGATATAAAGATGCTAAACGATGTTGAATGATAGCCGCACGAAATTGATATACTGGCTGTCGTGAACCTGGCGTATCCACGTCACAATGTTTAAGAGCTTTCTGTAATATATCGACCACTTCTCTTTCAAGCTCTTCTTCCGTCTGTAATAAATATCATATAAGAAAAAAAAAAAGAAAAAAAAAAAAAAAAAAAAAGAAAAAAAATCTCATTTATTTTCATAGATTTATATTTAATATTTTGTCCTTCACTGTCGTTAAAAATATATCAATAGAGATTTTATTCGAAGGAAGAAAAAAAAGAAAGGAAAAAAAAAAAAAAAAAAAAAAAAAAATACCTTGTTTCCTTGAGAAGGAAAATCCTGTAATAATGTGGCCATAGTGAAAAGTGTCGTAGACAAATCCCACGTTATCGTGTCCCATATTGCCGGATTAGATTTTCTAGAACCTAGAACTTGCAATGCCTTTTGATAATTCGCAAGTGCTTTATTGTAAAAATATTGCTCCTGTGTATTATGTTTAACGTGCATATGAGCACAAATTCTCATTAGTCTACCGGTATTCGAATGTAGTAATGCCAAATTTGCTTCATCATGGACAGTTTCAAATGCTTTAACACCCGCTTCTAAATGATGTAAGGAACGATTAAGTAAAGTAGTAACGTCTGTCGACGATTGGGCCGATTCGTTTGTTGTACTTTCTTGTTGGTATCTTGCTAAATATACAAAATGAATATTTAGTTTTAATTATTAAATGAAAATATTTAATTGTTTTGTTTATATATATATATATATATATATATATATATATATAATTAAATTAAAATACAATCCAATTACTTCCTGCTTGATTCATATATAAAACGCCTAATTCATTATGAATATTTCCTAGTCTTCTTAATAAATTATTTTTTTCTATTTCCAATGGTTCATAAGACAAAGCTTTTTCGTAACACTTGTAAGAAGCTACCAATGTGAATTCCAAACTTTCAAGACGTTGCGGCAATAATTCTATACCGTCTGAAATTATTATACACATAATTTTGTGAAAAATGTGTATAAAGGAGAAAAAAAAAAAGAAAAAAAAAAAAAAAAAAAAGAAAAAGAAATTTGTGATTACTGAATAAAAATTGTATTTCTATACATACACGTATCCAAATCTTCCATTGAATATATTTCTTCGATTATCTTCTCCTCTGTTATATTTTTAATTTCATAATTCTTTCTATGTTTCTCTATATTACACCAATCTTGTACAGTCATAAAACAACAATCCCCAGCACGTCCTAATAGACAACTAATAGATTTTTCATTTCTTATGCCACAACAGACCTCCAATATTTTTTGACATCTCAATACCGCCAATATATATCTCAAAGAGGCACCATAATTTTTATTCGCATATTCGTTTTCAGCCAAAACAGCAAATATCAATGAGGCCTTTTCGTACAATAAAGTTTTTAAATGTGCATTCCAACTGACATTGTCACTCTTTTTTGGTGCCTGCCAAATTGGTAAAGTTTCATTTTTTGATTTACATAACCAAGATTTCATATCTTTGTTGTTAACAGATGTATTTTCTTTTGTAATAAACTTTTCCGATTTTTTCTTCTTTTGCTTATTTTTCCTTTTATGACTAGGACTATTATTTTGCGAAGTTTCTCCAGATTCACTATCTTTTTCTTGATTCAAAGAAGCATAAGGCATTGGTATTGCCTGAAAAGGTTTTGCCATGTTTGGATTAGCTTCTTCATATTTTTTTCTCTCATTTTCAAGGTCATCTGTTTTCTTTTGTTCTTCGTCTGAATTTTCTTCAGTTGGAAAATATTTCAAACACTCAAGACCATGAGCTACATGCTCCAATGCAGTTAAACATCTTTCCTCTACGCTACCTGTTATCGGTGGTGGTTTGTACTTAGGTCCCTCTTGTTCTACTTGCTCTTTGACTGAAATGATTTTTTATTATTATTATTATTATTGTTATTATTATTATTATTATTATTATTATTATTATAATATAATTAAAAATTTTAATATTACTATGATCTGTGTAAAGATATTTACTATTTGCCAATGTTAAAGATTTAATAGAAGCACTGGGAGTTTCTTCATCTTCTTCTTTTTCATTTTCATGATTTGTACTGCATTCACTTTGTGTATCTTCCTCGTCACTTTGATCGGAAAGTCCTGGACTAACGGGATCCGTACTTGAAGGTACATATAAGTCAGAAAGCATAAAATGAGCGGACGTAACGATTTGCGGATATTTCTCCTTTGCAAGAAGTTGAACACAGTTTTTCAATAGCATTCGAATAGTACCCTGATGACGATGATAATCAGAAGAATATTTCATATTTCGAGCTACTCTATATAACAGCATTGCCACTGGGACGGTAAATGGATTTTGTCCTTTTTCATCGGTAACATCATTACATAATGATGTTAAATCATATAATTTTACAACATCATCGTCTTTACCTATTGAACATTTTAAAGATACATATAGAAATTAATCAATCAAAGTGTATAAAGAAGAAAAAGAAATTATTTAAGGGGAAAAAGAAAAAGAAGGCTCTACTTACCCTTAAATAACCAATAAGTGTGGCCAGCTTTTGTCGCATTGTTTTTTAAGAAGCTTAATATATTTTGTGCTACATCTCTAATAAGTTTGGGACTGAATTTTGAATCATCCAAATTAGGAAGATCCTCTGTTTTAATCAATTCATATTTTTGAACTATACCATGTAAATGATAACACATGACTACTTCAGGAACATTACACATTAAATTGTCCAACCAATAATCTATTCCCGTCAATACGTTAATAGGTTTTGACATGTCTTTTAACCGTAAACTAATACAGGGATGAGTTTGCCCGCCAAATATTGGCATGTCAGTTCCAATAAGCATTTGTATATTTTCAAAAGTCCATACAACGTTACGTGCAAAATTATGATTATAGTTTGGATCTGGTACTTTTTCCTCTTGCGTTGGTTCAGGTAAACATTGCTCCAATGGTTTAACGGGCAAAGGAGGCTTTATATTCTGTTCTTTACTATCAGCTAATACTATAGAATGATAAAGGAATTTTGATACTAAATTCCTTTGTTGCAAACTATTTCTACTGTTTGCCTTATGAAACAATCGTTTTTCTTTATCTCCTAAGTTTTGAAATATGTGTTCATAAAAAAATTTCTTCAACCATTCCCAATCACTTTCTGCTTGGCGTAATAAATATTTATGTATATCAAAATCATCTATCAATAAAGTATTTTCTATACGGTGTACCATCATCGATATAACACCATGATTATAAGGTAATTTCAATAATTTCTTTATATTTTCTGCGTCTGACACAACGTCAACTTCTCCAACACAATCAGGAAACATATGAGCCATTCGAAAACTTGAGAATCCTGTGTTCTGTGACCATACACTTTGTAGACCATAACTTTCAGCAGAACTGCTAAGCCAATTGCTGGGTGGAAGATTTAAATTTGTATTACATTGCAATTGAGCAAAAGTGGCAGGCGTTTGAACAGCAGAATATTTCACTACTGCAGTAGACTTGACTGATTTCTTAGGTGAATCCGGTGGGACAACTATAGCCATCGGTTTGATCTGCAATAAAAGTATATATATATATATATATATATCTATATATATATATGTATTATTTACATAAAATAATTTATTACTACAAACAATACAATTTATTTATATCTAAAACACATTATAACCATTATACAATAAAAATAAAATGGAGAAAAATATAAATGCAGAGAAAAAGAAAATTCCTATTTATATTTGTTGTTTGAAAACAAAAATTCCATTTATCTTGCACGATATTGTAAGAATTAAACATACGTTTATGTATACTTATTTAGAAATGTTGTGTTCTATGAAATTCTTAAAAATAGAATTTGTAGAAACAAATATATAGAATTTGATCAAACGTGGACGAGTCGTACACGAGGACAGCATCCAACAACGTGTTTCTAATGTTTTACTCAGAAGGAAGGATAGTTCAACTCTCTTTGAAATATTATTTATCAATAATCACTTATTTCATATACATATATATATATACATATATATATATACATATGTGTATATATATATACACATATGTATATATAACTTTATTCAAAAGAATGGATATATGCTTGAGTATATGTATATATTCTTAAAAATTAGAAATAACGTTGGCTTACCAAATCAGCACTGGTATTAGAATTGTCTGACATCGCGACATGGAATAATGTCACTTGCGTCTTTCAAAAATAGTTGCTATGTTCCAAAACTTCTAGAAGGTGAAGGATACAACGAAAACCTCCACACGTATCCAAATAATACGATCACAAATTATGTATGATTACACATTGTAGTGCGACCTCTAGCGTAAATAAATCAAAGATAACATCCATATTTTCTACCTTACCGACTGGGAAAATCATAAAAGAAATAATTATTTTCGGAATAAATCTTATTACCGACATTTTTAAAGGGGCAACATTTCAAATAAACAATTCGAAACGTTTATTCGTTAAAAAAAAAAAAAAAAAAAAAAAAAGAAAAACAAGAAAAGAGATAAAAGAAAAAGGATTAAATGGATCATCGAGAATTAATTTTTATTTTCATACATTTCAATAATCGATTGAAACAATATAATATCTTTTTTTTTAAATTTGTAATCGATATACGTATATAAGATAAATATCTCTCTCTCTCTCTCTCTCTCTCTCTCTCTCTCATTTTTACGTAAGAAAAATTTAATAAAACCAGCGCATTTACGTAAGAAAGAAAGAAAGAAGAAAAGAATCGAGCGAAGAATGAGATGAAACGTAAACGAAGATTTATAGTAGACAAACGTGACGTAGTCGAGTAGTAAAGCCGTTCTGATAAACAATTACATCGTCTTACGTTTATTCGTTCGAACGAGTAACGTAAACCTGCTCATGAGAAAAATAGAGAAAGCGAGAGATAGAGAAAGAGAGAGAGAGAGAGAGAGAGAGAGAGAGAGAAAGACAGAGACGTAAGTGAGAGAGTGAGATAAAAAAAAAAAGGAAAAAAAAAAAATAAAACACCTCGCGTGACCGAATGGTAAAGTACTACCTATATACGTGGCTTTACGTTTGCGTTGTTGAATGGATTAGGAAGCCTCTTAGGATTTACATGGCGTCACTGATAACTTCACGAGTCAGCACTAGTATAAGGTCGATATATAAAGGAACGTTGGGTTTGCGCGTTTATTCAGTCAAAGGTTGGAAGTAACAAACGATATTCTTTTCGATCTCGCGAAAAGTTACTTCTTTTTGTCGATTAAAAAAAAAAGGAAATAAGGAATAGGATTGAATTTAAGGAAAAAAGAAAGGAAAAAGAAAAAAAGAAAAGAGAGAGAGAGAGAGAGAGATAAACAAAATCTCAATATGGTGGCCAATTTTAAAGTGTTCAAGAAGAGTTCGCCGAACGGAAAGATCTCTTTGTACGTTGGCAAACGAGATTTTATCGATTATTTATCGGGAATAGAACCGATCGATGGTGTTATATTATTGGATCAGAATTATATCGAAACAGGTCGAAAGATATGGGGCCAATTGATATGCAGTTTTCGTTATGGCAGAGAGGAGGACGAGGTTATGGGATTGAACTTTCAAAAGGATCTTTATCTTATATCCGAACAATTATATCCACGTAGTTACAACAAGACGGATGTTAATAATACAAGATTACAAGAGAGATTGTTGCAAAAATTGGGCCCTAACGCTATACCGTTCACCTTTAATTTTCCACAGAGCGCGCCTTCGAGCGTGACCCTTCAACCGGGTCAAGACGAGACGGGAGAGCCGTGCGGTGTTAGTTACTTCGTTAAAATTTATTCCGGCGAAACGGAGACGGACATAACGCATAAGAGAAATACGGTATCCCTTGGTATAAGAAA
>NC_060957.1:11244366-11256866 GCF_910589235.1 Vespa crabro
GTTGCTCCAACGTTGATGCGACGCAATAATGGCGGATAAACGTAAAATCGTTTTTACTTCGCTCTCAAATGTTTTCCTTTTTATTTTCTTTTTCTTTTTAGGTTATGCAGTATCCGTATATATATATATATATATATATATATATATATATATATGTTTATATGTACACACACACACATACACATATCTATATATAAACGTACGTACACACACATTGAACTTGTTTGGAATTAATATAAATAACACATTGTCGATAAGATATAATAATGAAAATCATTAATAAATTATTAATTCTGTACATTTAACGTACATTTACGTTTACTTACATTCTTTTATTATATTGAGTTATTATTTTTCATTAGTATTATTATTATATTTTTTTATTTTTTTCATTATACGCTACTTTTTACGATATTATACATTTTTTTCCTTTTGAGGTTATACATTGTCGATATAATATAATACGTGAGCTCGTTCGTATTAATATAAATGACAGACGTCGATAAGATATATAAAGTAAATGATTTTATTAATTAGCCACGTTATTCAATTGTATACACATGAGTATATTATATTGTATATGGGTCTTTTCTTTTTTCTTTTTTCTAGGTTATACATTCTCGATATATGAATTGCACAAAATAACTCTCTATTATATCATTATTACGATAATCTTGATCGAACAGAAAAAGGAAAGAAAGAAAGAAATAAATAAATAAATAAATAAATAAAAAAAAAAAAAAAAAAAAAAAAAAAAAAAAGAAACGAAAATAATATCGTACACATATATTTACATTTGCCATTGTGTCGTCGTGACACGTAAATAAGTGTGACCGTTGTTTGTTAGGCTCAATTTGGTTTAATTCGTGATAATATAATTCGTCCTTTGTAAATCGACTGTACCGGGTATGTCTATCTTTCTTTCCTTTTTCTTCTTCTTCTTCTTCTTCTTCTTCTTCTTCTATTACGAGAGATAGCTTAGCTGAAGTAAAGTAAGCTAACTTAGCTAGCTAGCTAGCTAGTTAGTTATATAGCTTAGCTATATAGATAGCCATTAGAGAGCCAGGCGAAAGGTCCTTTAGAACGCGACTTCGTTTTCTTTCGAATGTAAACACGAAGAGCCAAGCCACCGATCTTTGCTCGGAGGCCTTCGTTTCTCTCTTTCTCTCTCTCTCCCTTTATTCCTTTATATTCTTTCTCTATATTTTGAAACGAGAAAAATTTAAGTACTCTCGTACGATCGATTAAACTCTTTTAATATGAGGCGAGATAAGATTACAATTCTTATTATTCAATTGTTATTTTATTATCTTTCTTTCTCTCTCTCTCTCTCTCTCTCTCTCACTCATGTACGTGTACGTGTATATATTTGTAATTTATAATTTCTATATATTATAATATACTATAATATTTTACTTATATATATATATATATATATATATATATATATATATATATATATATATGATAAAGTAATTTATTAAATAAGATTTCAACGGATAATTTCAAGGAAAATAACGATCTAGATCAAATCTTAGTTCTAATATAATAATTATTATCGTTTCTCGAATGATCTCATTCGAATCGTAATAAAAATTATATTATCGATATGTGCGTAGATAACATCTAATCCGATCGGACTTTCTTACTTAGTGAAATAAATTCTACGTAAGTAAGAGTTAGAGAACGTCGTACGAATATGATACGTGTAATCGCAAGAATCTCCATTGAAAACGTGCCCCAATGAATAAACATTATGAATAGCGTTAAAGTATTACTAAGACCCATGAGAATTTGCTTTTAACCTCAATATCTCCGTGATAGTGATACTTGAAAGTGGTCGATTCAAAAAAAAAAAAAAGAAAAAAAAATGAAAAAAAAAGTATAAAGTTAGTATAAAAAAAATATAAAAAAGAAGTATAAAAATAAAAATAAAAAAAAAAAAAAAAGAAATAAAAAAATAAAAATAAAAATAAAAGAAAAATAAAAAAAGAAATGGAAAGGAAAAGTTGAGGTGTAATTTCGAAGACGATATATTATGTACTAATGTAAAATTTATGTCTGTAAGAATGTATATATTTGTACACATACACACGCACACACACACACACACGTTATGTTAGTGCACGTTTGAGTGTGCCCCTTGAAAGTGTCACCATCGACCACTGTCCTAGTTACTTTCCTATGGCTTCTATTACCAGTTAAACACTCCACGTGTCCAACGAAGAGCGAATCAGAAAATAAGATGAACGTTTTCGTTGTCGTCCGTCAATCGTATGTTGTTCCTTTTGCCATTCATCTACCAAGCAACGCAACTATTCCATCGAGTTTACGTGATAATGGTCGTCGAGCACTCAGTGAAACGAAAATAACGTGATCGTTCTTCGTCTCCTGTATAACACGAGGCACTTACGAATTTCATCTCTCTTTCGTTGTTTTCATCATCATCGTCGTTGTCGTCGTCAGAGGAGGTTCGATCGATCGAAAATAAATTACATTAGTAAATGGCCACCTAATTCTTTTTTTTTTTCTTTTTTTTTCCTTTTTTTTTTTTTTTTTGTTTGCGTAGGTAAATTAGGTGGATGAAATAAAAAAGAAAGAAGGAAAAAAATTAGAATAAAAAAGAAATAAATAAAAAAGAAGATGAAAACGAAATGACTCTCGCTCGATTGTTCGTCGATAGATAATCGTACATTTATCAATATAATAAATATGTAGATTATATATACTAGATCGTAATATAGATTGAATTTGGATTACGTGATTTTGATATTGATTAAGGAATCAAAATGGCCGACTTATACTACGTTCGTGGAAAGAGCAACAATTTTATGATGATTTGTTTTAATATAATCACATATATGAATAGTTAAGAACAGAAATAATTTATAACTATATATATATATATATATATAAATTCACGAAAATCGATTACATCAAAATGAAAATGGTGGTTAGCATTATAGATTATCTCAAATAAATTAATTAATAAAACAAAAACAAAAAAATTAAGAGGATTACGGACGTAATATTAATAAAATTGAATTTATATGAATTTTTATGAAATATATCAATTTACGAATAAATATTGAAATTAATTTTAAGGAAATCGAACTAATCGCTAATCTTTAGAAACTACAATGACGAATACATTCTTTTTTGTCACGTTCAAAGAAAGACATTTTCGAAGAAAATCGAGTTCTCTCTCTCCCCCCCCCCCTCTCTCTCTCTCTCTTTCTTTCTCTTTGACTCTTTCACTTTCTCGAACGTGTTGTGTGTCGAAGCTTATCTTCGAACGGTGGATACTTATGGCGAGCACGTTTTTTTTGTGGGCAACTATATACTAAAGTATATATGTATATACATATATACATGTATATAATATATACACAGAGGATAGTCTTTTTCTTTTCCTTTTCCTTTTCTTTTTCTTTTTCTTTTTTTTTTTTTTTTTGGCAACAACGAAATTCATGCTTTCGTGAATACTGCGCGTGCTGAAAACGTAGTTCAGTCAGTCTGGGCGAAGTTGTAGGGTGTAGCCGGTTCGGATTCTATCGAATATCCGAACTCTGTCTGTCTCTCTCTCTCTCTCTCTCTCTCTCTCTCTCTCTCTCTCTCTCTCTCTCTGTCTTTTTCTTTCTCTCTCTTTCTCATATAAACATATATTCTCTAGCTCTATCTTTCTTCCTCTTTTATCCTTTTCGAACGTAGTTTTCTCATGTTATCTCTATTCTGTTCTTTCACGTATTCTCTTCTTAGAAACCATCGTTGGAGCTTCCGTAAATATTCCATGCCTTGAGATGAAATTTTTGTGTGAAATTTTTCAAACTTATCGTGTGGGCTTTATGTTATCTCTCTCTCTCTCTCTCCCCCTCTCTCTCTCTCTCTCTCTCTCTCTCTCTCTCTATACCTATATATATAAGTATATACATAGTATATATTACCTTCGATACGTGCTCTACGTACGAAGATGCCTTTTTAAGAAAATACGTGTATGTATATATAGGGTGTTCCATTTTAATTGATCGACATTTAAAATCGTTTTTTCGTTCGATCGTAATTTATCTATGCTATCGTAATTTTTATTTCATGAAGAAATAGTTCAAATCAATATCAAATGTATTTTATAGTTAACATTAATATTACTATACCGTATAAAAATAAATATGATATATATATATATATATATATATATACACACACACGTATTCGTTATTTATATATCTTTTTATAAATTAACTTATTATAAATGAATTTAGATAAATTGAATCATTCTCTCCGATAAAACATATAAATATATTTACGTATATAAATATATACATTTATATATATTTATATATAAACGTGTATACAAATCTGTATAAATATATATATATATATCTATTGTACTTGGTACATTGTATATGTACATTGACTTAGAAAAAGCTTTTATAGTAGAAGAGCAGAAACGTAGACGTGAATGTCAAGGGAGAAACGTTTGAACTTTCCTCTTCCGCGAGAGAAACAAAGTCAGAGAATTCCTTACGAGTCGAGAGAAAGAAATAAAAGAGAAAGAGAAAAAGAATGAGAGAGAGAGAGAGAGAGAGAGAGAGAGATGGAGAAGCCAAAAACTCGCAAAGAATAAAGAAAGAGAGAAAGAGAGAGAAAGAGAGAGAGAGAGAGAGAGAGAAACAGGTACAGAAACTGAAAGAGATCGAAAACTCACGAAGAAAACGAGAAAGACGTTTCTTGTATAAGTGTACGAGAAACACACGAGGAACACGACGAAATCCGTAGAAAAGAATCCAAAACACAGTCGCCCTTTTGTCTCAAGATCCGAGAGATCTCTTGTGGGATCATTGAACTCTAATAAAAGCTTCTTGAATTTTTATGACGATACTTTGACGCTTTAATTTCTAACTAACCGATCGCGATTAAATATCTATACATACTTACATATATATATATATATATATATATATATATATATATATGTATGTATGTATACATAGTGGGGAACTTAAGTATTCGTACAACAGAAACGTAGAAATACATATTCTAATACGCGAATACTTAAGTGTCCCAACTGTATAAATATTTAAATATATAAAAGATGTGTATGTGTATATATATATATATATATATATATATATACACATAAACATTATATACATATATACATAAATATGTATAAATATATATTTATATATTTTTTTTTTTATAAAAATAAAATGTTTTTTTTAATTTAAACTATGTAAAATATGTTATAAATATGATTAACCTTTGTTAACCACATTTGACCTCTCGTAGTTAATAATTAATGAAGTATTTTATTATTTTAAACTTCAAATTAATTTATTGAATATTGCCATTATCATTAAAAAGATATAAGATAGTATTTATCAAAATTATATACATATATACATACATATATATATATGTATATATGTATAATTTACATGTTATACATAACATTAAAACATTTGAATCATCTCACATTATGAAAGAAATAGACAGAGAGAGAGAGAGAGAGAGAGAGAGAGAGAGAGGCAAAGATAAGAACGAAATCGTTGAGGTATGACGAATTTTAGCATGATTCATCCGACTGAATTCGAAGTAACTAACAGAAGGGAAAAGAAAGAGTACAGAAGCAGAAGTATATAATAGTAGCAGTAGTAGTAGTAGTAGACAGTCAGGCAGGCAGAAGGTTGCTTGCATGATGATGATACCGCGTATATACATACGATGATGACGCCTGCATACAATAAAAAGCTTTAATGGCGGCGATCGAATAGTATCAAAGTATTCCGAAACGCGATTCTCTTCCTTTTTTTACTCCTACTATTACTACCATTACTACTACTGCTACTACTACTACTACTACTACTACTACTATTACTACTACTATTAATACTACTAATACTACTACTATTATTACTAATATTATATATGTACTCGAAGAAAACACATACAGAGAGTAGTTCTGTATTGACATTTCTTTTCTCGATGCACTTCTGCATTCTTTTCAAAGAGATAAATGCGTTTGTGCTTCTGCTTTTGTATGTGTATATATATATATATATATATATATATACATATATACATATGTTTGTACGATGTACATATACATATATGTACATATATATGTTTTCTGTGTGTCATTGATTCTTGAAATGTCATCGATGTGTGCATGTGCGTGTGTGTGCATGTGCGTGTGTGTGCATCACCGCAAATTGACCGATGCATACATACATACAGACAACACAAACACACATTTGTATAGGAATGCATTTATGTATGTGTCGTTGGTTCTTGAAATGTCGTTGACATTGCTTTTCGTCGTTCGAAGGCACGATGACAGAACATGAAAGAGTGACAGAGATAGAAAGAAAGAGTGACAGAGATAGAAAGAAAAAGAGAGGGGGTTGAGGATATGGGTGACAGGAGGGGGGAAGGTGGAGAAAGGAAGAGAAAAAAGAGACACAGACTTTAAACTTTGAAGAGCAACGATTTGGTTTGCGAGGCTGCCTTCTCTCGCGTTTGGTTTTTTGCTTTAATCTTTTTTTTTTCCTCTTCTTTTTATTCTCTCTTTTTTTTCGTTTCTTTTTTTTTTTTTTTTTTTCTTTCGCTTCCCCGATCCATCGAGGCTAACGATCCGTACGATAATGAAAGAAAATTTTTTGATCAATCTCTCCGCATTGTACTTGCTTTATTTTAAAATCCGTACGCATTTTTATACATATATATATATAAAGCTATGATCTTAATTATAAGCTATAATAAATATGATGTAAGAGAGTAATACATTTTTTTAACACTGTTTACAATATTTATGCAATTTATACGATTATAAAATTACAATTGTATAATTTCTCTTTTGTAAATATACAAAACAAAAAAAAAAAAAAAAGAAAAAGTATATAAAGGATTTAATTAAATTTATTAAATTAAATATTCTCGTTGGATATTTTAAGAATCGATTTTACAAATCGTGAATAATTCCTTATTATTACATACAATATATAATTTTCTTATTAGATCTTATCTATCATTAGAAAGTACACTTTCAATCTTTTAATTGTTATTACAAAACTCTGATGAATATCATAGAAATGAAGTCATTAAAATGGAGAATGCTAATCACCGTTGACCCTAATGACATTAAAACGTTACAATGACGGTTTCGTAAAAGGTCTAATGTAATTGGTTGTTGATAAGGAATCGTGAAATCAGGTCGACGACATTAGATAGAAAACAATGGAAAGAAAGTGTTCCATTTTAGTGCACATTTCGTAATTACGATTTTAATATCGTCAGTCACACACTCGAGATGATGAATTTACGACTTTGTTTTTTTTCTTTCTCTTTCTTTTTTTCTCTCTCTCTCTCTTTTCTTTCCTTTTCTTTATAATCTTGAGAATTTTTTTACTCTATCGTCTTTTATTAACGATAAGTATTTTTTATTTTGTTTTTGTTTTATTTTATAATATATTACTGTTACGTAATATATGTGTTTACTATATTTATACGTATATTTTTTTTTTTTTTATACGCTAAATATACTAAATACACACACACACACACACACATATATATATATTTGTGCAATATATTGTAAAAATATATTGTATATTGAAAGTATAACATTATTATCGATAGAAAAATTTCTAGAAATAATAATAATAATAATAAAAAATTGTTTTTTTATATATAAATAAAAAAGAACATTAAATTGCATTTGTTTAACTTATCGATACGTAATATTAATCTATTATTAATGAAATTTCATTCATTGTAGGATTAACGTTTTATTATTAATTTGTTTATATTATTAATTTCATTTAATGAATGTTATTATAATAAGATGAAATTTAATTCGTTGTAAGATTAATTTGATTTTATTTATAATTAATCTTTTAAGGGTTAATAATAACAAAAGCTCGCACTCTCTCCCTCTCTCTCTCTCTCTCTCTCTCTCTCTCTCTCTTTCTCTCTTTTGTGTAATCGTAAAGTAAGGATAATAAAACTACTTATAAAGAAAGAGAAAGAGAGAAAGATAGAGAGAGAGAGAGAGAGAGAGAGAGAGAGTTTAGCAAATAATGACGATTTCCTTCTCCTTTTTATTGTGATCGTTCGTTTGAGGTTGTTTCTCGCTCGAGTACCCACATTCGTCTTAAAATTTCAATAAACGAGTGGAGCTCCTTTACTTGAGATAATATAAAGTACAATACCCGTGTTAATGGCGATTAGTATTATACACCGGAACATGCACTGAGCATTTTATTGCTTCAACCAGTTTATAATCATTTCATTTTAGAATGCATATCCGATTTCATTTCATACGTGGTTGTGTATGTGTGTCTAGTTAAATGCATGCACATATGCATATATGCAGGTATGTATGCATATATGTATGCATGTTGTATGGATATATATATGGATGCACATAATTTTGATTTATTCGCGCGTTTGGAAAATCTCATTAGATAAATATTTTTTGGCACGTAAGAGATATAATTTTAATGAATAAATTTTCTTCTCGTAAATGATTGTTAATAAATATCGAAGGATTTTATTTTGATAGTTTTTATTTCATAATAAAAAAATTCAAAATAATAAAGAAAATATAGAACAAATCGGACGATGTTTTATTTATTCGGGGGGGAAAAAAAAGAACAATTAACATATAATCAATTAAAACGAACGAAGACAAATATATCACTTTAATGAATTTAAATGAATAAATTAAAAAAATAAATAAAATGATCGTAGTTAATTTTTCTGAGTCAACGCAAAACTTCGTTCAGTAATTTTTTTCTTTTCTTTCTTTCTTTCTTTCTTTTTTTTTTTTTTTTTTTTTTAAGTATCACATTAAATTAAATGAAAAGAAAATTATCGAAGTAAATTAACGTCGACCGATCAATTTTTTATTTATGAAAAATGATATCAATTCAAAAAGCGATTGGAATAAATAAAAATCGATTAACAAATTAAATATATTCACTAGTAAATAAATAAATGAGTAAATGGATAAATAAATATTTTATAAAACAACAAAAAAGACAAACAAAAAAAAAAAAAAGAAAAAGAATGAACGTTCACGGGCAATATTAAAAGTCAACGTAAAAATCTCATTCAATTTTCTTATCTCTCAAGTTCGCATTAAAACAAATTAGAAAGGGATATAAGAGATATTAAATACAGGATGTTAAATTTATTTGTCGTTACTGAGAGAATTACAATACAGCGATCTCTCTCTCTCTCTCTCTCTTTCTTTTTCTTTTTCTCTGCATATTTCATCTCTATCTCTATCTCTATCACTCTATCTCTTTCTCTCTCTTTCTTGCACATGTACGTGTGGTACATATCTTTGATTCATCCGTTAATCCTGCTCATTCGTATGCCAAGTTGAACATCGTAGCGAGCCGTTACATCGAAGTAGTTAAGAAAAAGAAAGAATAAAAAGGGGTTGAGAATCGAGAAAGATATATATATATATGTGTGTGTGTGTGTGTGTGTGTGTATGTGTGTGTAGAAAGAAGGGATGAAGTAATGCAGGGTATATTCAGAAATAGATTCTTAAGAGCGTAGAAAGTGACTTGGTGACACAGTACTCTTCCGCAGCTTTTCTATTCTTATCCATCTATACGAACGGTTGACATTAAAGAATCGAAGGGAAGTTGACATAATAATATCAATCGATGGATTATTTTGATTTTTCAATATTTTTAATTAATCCCCTATGATTAAACAATACAATAATTAATCAATCAAATTCTGAAAATGATCTTATACGTTTTCGATCATCTCGATGATCGATAACGTCGTGACGATCGTTAAGTATATATGTACTTAAATATTGATTATTATTAATTAAGAATTCAATTCGATATAATTTTTCATCATATGATATATATATATATATATATATATATATATATATATATATATCGATTAGTTTATCAAATTGAATTCGTTTCGAGACTAATTTTAAGTTTTTTTTTTTTTTTTTTGCTTAATCGTTTCTTTCGATCGATCGACAGATGGATCGATGGATTGATTGTTTGTTTTCTTTTCTTTCTTTTGTTTAATTTTTCTTCTTCTTTTTCTTTCTTTCTTTCTTTTATTTTTTTTTTTTTTTTCTTTTTTTTTCTCGCCGATATTTTCTTGAGCATTGCGAAGTAATGATTAATTAGCGATTGGATTTCTTTGATGTTAATATTAATTACAATGTGTAAAGAGATTATTACGAAAGTGAACGTCAGTTTTTCAATCGAGTATCATTCGTGTGTCATGTTTTAAGATTACGCTGTAGTATTAAATTACGAATATTTTTGATTAAATTTGAACGTAGGATTGCCTTTTTACAAGTAAAAAAAAAAAAAAAGAAAAATAAGGAATATCGATCGAACGACACATTATTAGAAAAAAAGAACAAAAAAAAAAGGATAGAAGAAGAAGAAGAAGACAAAAAGAACAGAATTTTTGTCTATAGCCAAACATACGAGTACGAATTGAATTGAAAAAGAAAAAGAAAAAGAAGAAGAAGAATATAAAGATTATTTTTAATTTTGAGTAATTACAATCGAACCGTCGGAATGATATTATTTTATTATTCAAGATTAGAATAATAATTTCAAATCTTTATCGCAAATTTATAAAGTAAATTAAAATGAGATAAAATAAAATAAAGTGAAATGAAATGAAATGAAATGAGATTGAACGAAATGAAATGAAATGAAATGAAATGAAATTAAATTAAATTAAACCTTTCTATTTCTATTAATACGACGAGACATTTCTATAGATAATTGTATTTACATAAGAGAGAGAGAGAGAGAGAGAGAGAGAGAGAGAGAGAGAGTGTGTGTGTGTGTGTATATATCTATATGTGTATATATCACGTATGTATATAAAATTATTTTTCTTTCGGAATACCGTACGAATTAGGACGAAGAATTATTTCACTATGGTGTTTTTATCAAAAATAGAAAGAGAGAGAGAAAAAAAGAGAGGTGGGGGGGGATGGAGAAAATTCCAAATGATGTTAAATGTCAAGATGAGGTGAACAAATGTTCAAGCTTTCATGGAAAATAGGATTTAGTACACGAGGATGGAACATCGAATCGAAACTCTCTCTCTCTTTCTCCCTCTCTCTCTCTCTCTCTCTTTCTCCCTCTCTCTCTCTCTCTCTCTCTCTCTCTCTCTCTCTCTCTCTCTCTCTCGTTATCGAAGTAACACTTTTAACGGAAGGGTTCGTGTAAAATTTACATTTTGTTCGTGTAAAATACGCGACAACGAAGATGAGAAAGGGAAAGAAAAGGAGGATGAGATGGAGGAGGAGGTAGAGGAGGTGGTGGCGGTGGAGGAGGAGGAGGAGGAGGAGGAAGACACGATGGAGGAGATGTAAGCAAACGTTAGAGTAGGAATTTGTGGTTCGGGTCAGCAAGAAAGAGAAAGAGAGAGAGAGAGAGAGAGAGAGAGAGAGAGAGAGAGAGAGAGAGAGAGAGAGAGAGAGAGAGAGAGAGAGAGAGAGTGAGAGAGAGAGAATCGTCATGGCCGCGAGCAAGCGAGTCTTGTTTTCACTTATCTTCGTCCACCATTAGCGTCTCTCTTTATCTTCGAGTTGGTCATACGTACCTTTCGCAGAAATATAACTATGACCGAAGGAATATATATCTTTGGAAAGATTACAAAAAACAAAAGAAGAAGAGAAAAAAGCAAAAAGAAAAAAAAAATAAATGGAAAAGAATGGAAAATTAACGGCCCCCTATTACTACGTTTGTCTCTATGCAAACTTTAACTCATTCATTTTGTCTTTTCTTCTTTCTGGTTTTTTCCCTCTCTTTTATATATAAATATATATATATATATATATATATACGTAACAAATTTTTTTTCTTCTCTCTCTCTCTCTCTTTCTCTTTCTCCCCTTTTACATATCTCAACGTTTCTTTTTCTTCTTCTAACTTTATCATCGCTAGAGAAGACATTGATCAGGAAATCAAATCGCTTGTTTATTTTATTTTATATTATTTTATTTTATTTTATTTTATTTCATTTTATTTTATTTTATTTTATTTTAATACAATCTCGAAATTTATATTCTAATATATCTTGAAGAGTTTGTTTGTTAATTAATTTTTCAATGTCATCCAGAGTTTAAACAATAAATACGTATAATCGTAGATTTAAATTAGTAATAATTCCTTATTAAAATTCCAAAATTTTAATTTATCTTTATTGATTATTTCTTTCCTTTATTTATGTATTTGTTTATTTATTATTATTATTCTTTTTTTTTTTTTTTTTTCTTTTTTTTATTTTTATCAATAACTGGTCGTAATAATTATTTTCTTGGTTTTTTTTTCCTTCTCCTTTATTTTACTTTTTTTTTTTTTTTTTTTTTTGTTTTTTGTTAAAACAATCACATTTTCAAATTTAGTTCTTCTAATTATTCTTAGAAACATTTTCACGGAGTAGTTAAAAATACGTTTTTAGTATATACATACATATGTGGT
>NC_060957.1:11261866-11271866 GCF_910589235.1 Vespa crabro
CATTCGCTTTGTATTTATCGCTGTTATTGTTATATAAATAAATACGTGTGTGTGTGTGTGTGTATGTATGTATGTATATAAGTAACAGAGTAATAAGAAATTTGAAGGAAAGATCAATAAAACGATAAGAGAGCTCAAACGAATTTTATTTGGAGAGAAAGAGAGAGATAGAGAGAGGGAAGTACGTATGAGTTGCGGCCAAATACGAGTGCCAGAAACTTAACTGGTACATACTGCATACTCTAGGATGACTCATTCGACCCCGCAATTTCAACGGAAGATCTAGAAACGAACGACGCCAAGCAGTCATTTATATTTTATTCGTTAAAGGAAAGGAAAAAAGAAAAGAGAAAAAAGAGAAAAAAAATCATTTCTCTCTCGTAATCATTTTTATCAATTATTTATATATATATATATATATACATTTTTTTTCATTGTCTACTTGACAACGTTGTTTGACATAATTTATGATTGATTTTTTATACTTAATTTCGTGTATTCTATTTTTTTTTCTTTTTTTATTTGTTAGTATTATTATTATTATTATTATTATTATTTATTTATTTATTTTTTTTTTAATTTGAACGTCAATCATATGTCGCGATTGTATAATTTTATATTAAATAATTTATTATTAAATAAAAGAAATTGTTTATATAATTCTCTTTAAGATACTTATATTAATATCGTTTTTACAATATTAAAATTATACGTATGTGTGTATATATTAATATTCGATATATGCATCTGTTCAAAGGAGATTAAAATTATATTCTTTAATACGATTGTATATTATATATAAATATCTATTATATAGGTTTATTATATTTTTTATTTATAAATTTTATTATTAGAATGAAAGGAGAGAGATAGAAGAAAAGAAAACTGACCATATCAATTTTTGCAAGATCAATCGTCATCTACCGTATATAATTACATAAATCTATTATATTTTTATCAATGCTTATTATAAAGAAAAAACATGAATGAACAAAAAAAAAAAAAAAAAAAAAGAAAGAAAAAGAAGTTACATCAATTATTACAATGCAATATCAATTATCTACAGTAAAACGTATAATTGCATAAATCTATTGTATTTTTTAATCTACGAATTAAAACAAAATAATAATATTAATAATAATAATAATAATAATAATAATTAATAGAAGAATATTTATTATCAATTTTAGCACGATCGATCAATCGGACGAGAAGATTATTAAAAAAATAAAAATAAAAAAATAAAAATAAAAAAGTTGAACGTTCTAACACCTCCGCCATTTTGTGTTTCGTTGTTAGCTCGTATTGAAAGATCAATGATCAACCTCGTCACACTTGGTTACACCTTAGTTGAACACCTTTCGAATAGAATTCACTTGGAATAGATCGTTGTAGTTACGTTCACGTACAACGGGGTCGTTGATAACAATGTTGTTCATCGTGTGTTAAACTCCTTCTTGAACCGCAAACTCTCCAACGAGAACCGCAAAAGCCACTATTATTACCGTAGTAATATAGTAGTGTATATATATATATATATATATATATATATATATATAAATAAATACACACATATATATATATATATAGTATTGAAGTTGGTGATCGTTAACGATCAATCAAATACACAATATTGATCGATTTATTATCGATCCTTAGTTATCGTATGTGTTAATCCTAATATATCGTTCTGGATTATATTCAATTTCAATTTGCTAATATCTCTTTGTAATAATCGATCGTAACGATTGTTATTATTTCTTTCCTTTTTTATTTTTTCTTTTTTTTTCCTCGTTAATTTATCATCGTCACAAATAATATATTTAAAGTTGAATATAATGTATATAATGACGTATATAATCCTTTATATTTTTTTGTTTTTTTTTTTTTTTTTTTTTTTTTTTTTTAATCGTTCGATTTAATTCGTCGTACCAATCGTTCGTCGTTTCAATTGCTTCTCTTTCTCTTTCTCTTTTTGTTTTGTTGTTTTGTTTTTATCAAAAAAAAAAAAAAAAAAAAAAAAAAAAACAATTAATACGATTATGCGTACGTAATAGGCGCATGATCAATTCTTATATCTAATCGTCGTAAACAAATTTTGAATTCGTATAAATAGAATTGATCGCAAAAACGATAATATGTTGTTTTCTTTCTTTTTCTATTTGTAAAAGAAAAAAAAAAAGAGAGAGAAAAAAATTTCCATTTACTAACTTTTTTTTTTTTTTTTTCTTTTTAATAAGAATTATTAATTTTCAATTTTCCAATTAACATTTTCATTACGATTATTTAATAATTCGTTCGAAGGATAAAATAAAATAATATGAAATAAAAGAAAAGAAAATGATTGAATAAAAAATTTTTATAAATTATATAAATTAAAAAAATAATGGATGATTTTCGTTGGATTTCACGATTTGTTTCTAGGGATTGGAAAGTCAAGGAAAATTTTAGGACAGACGGATTAGATTTATCAGGAATTAGGTCCATGAAGAAAACGGATGAACGTCTTGCGTGCTACATTTGCCATAACGATTTCTATCTCGATCTTCGTATAAAGTTGTCTTCGTCTTCGTCTTCGTCGTCGTCATTATCCGTCATCGTTCGTCGTTGATCGTTTGCACGAATCACATCATAACATCATAGATATAATAATAAATATTTTTCAACATTTAATGAGGCATACTTCCGTTCGATTTTTGCGAGCACTATATTCCCGACAAATCGACGGCGAAAGCAGTATCATCGATACCAGGGATGCGTAAAATCGATAATGATTTGAGATCGGTGCCATGGAAATATAGAAATTCATTTTTTTTTTTTTTTTTTCGTTTCGTACGAATGGAAAACACATTAAAGTTATTATTTATAATACACTTACATACATTTATATATATATATTTTTTTTTTTCTTTTTAATGTATACATTTGTGTGCAGTAATAAATTTAATATGATATAATTTTAATATTAATTTTGTATATAATCGATATATAAAATTTATATATATATATATACTTTTTTGGTACTATGTCTTGTTTTCTATAATAAAATAAAAATAGAAAAATTAAAAATTAGAAGAAAAAAAAAGAAAGAAAAGAAAAACAGAAAGAAAACTTTTCTCCAATGAAACTACAATCAAGAATATAATTTTTTCTTTACAACGAGACAATAATTACGAATGGGTATATAAACGGTTGATATATATATATATATATATATATATATATATATATATATATATATAGTGTATATCTAACACGAGGAAAATCTCGGAGGAAAGTAGAGAAATATAGGAGAACTGCTTACGTCATGTTACGTCGCAATGAGTAGAAGTTAGAGGATAAAAGGGGAGATGGTTCTTGTACTTTTGCCGCAGAATTTCAGAAGGAAGGCGGCACTTGAAGATGGCGGACCTCGAGTTCGGTTAAATGCTGATTTTCGCGCCTTCAAGCCTTTCAAAGAAATTGCCGTAAGGTTTCTGGCACTCGTTCAAATCCAATGAGAAAGAGAGAGAGAGAGAGAGAGAGAGAGAAAGAGAGAGAGAAGGAGAAGGAGAGAGAGAGAGAGAGAGACGCAGTAGCCGCATTTATTCACAATCTCTCCAATGGTGGATCGCATAAAATTGCGATGCGCGATGGTAACGCTTTATTGCATCCATCGTGCATAAATTTAGAAAATACACACACACACATACACACAGAAAGAAAGAGAGAGAGAGAGAGAGAGAGAGAGAATGTTGCCGCGTTTAGTGGATCTTTAAATCCCGGTGGTATTCTTCGATGACGCCGAGAGAAAAGCAGGTGCAATTTGTCAGAATAAAGAAAGAGATAGAGGGAGAGAGAGACAGAGAGAGAGAGAGAGAGAGAGAGAGAGAGAGAGAGAGAGAGATAGAGAGAGAGAGAGATATTCCTTGTGTTCTATAGTTACTCGAGAATGCATCGATTTTAGAGACGAGATACGAACGTTCGTTTTATTTTAAGTTCTCGAATACCACAAGTGCCTTCTTTAGAATTTGAGTAGCCATTTTCAATACGTAGGAGGACTCTATATTATTTCCTTGTTATTTTCCAATCGTTTTTTTGTTTTTGTTGTTGTTGTTGTTTTTTCTTTTCTTTTTCTTTTTTTACTCAGCGATGGGATCAAACCACTTCGTTATCGCAGCTTGTTTCTATTTGTAACGCTTGACATTTTTTTTCCCCCCCCTCTTTCTTTCTTCTTCTTTTTTTCTTCTTCTTGTGTTTAATTTGGTTCCTCTTTTCTTTTTTTCCTTGTTCTTTTTTTTTTCTTTTTCTTTTTCTTTCTTTTTTTTTTTTTTCCTTTGGCAATTTATTTCGAAACGTAAACTTCTCTTCAACGTCGCTGTTATTTTTATTGGATCAATATTTTCTAACACTTTAAATCGATACTTCGAATAAATCGTCAATGTTATTGATAAAATATCAAGATACGTTAGCATAAGTAAATCAGTATTAAATTGATCGATAGAGAGAAAAGAAAAAAAGATTTGCCCTTAATACAAAATATTTGCAAATCTAACAATTTATCGATATTTTATATAAACGGATGCACGATATTTATTATAAATTCAAATGCAATCTTTACTTAAATAAAACTTAATTATTAATATACACTGATCACTTATATCACTTATATCACGTACATATACAATATTTATATACATACATAAATATAACAACAACAATAATAATAATAATAATAATAATAATAATAATAATAATAATAATAATAATAATAATATTAATAATAATAATAATAATAATAATAATAATAATAATAATAATAATAATAATAATCAATAATAAATAAAAACGTTTCACTATGATGATTTTTTTTTTCTCTTTTTTTCCCCCCTTTTTATTTAATACGATTAGAAATCATTTAACTGTAGATTATTTTAGGATGTAAAATATTTATTATATATATATATATTTTTTTTTTTTTCGAACACCGGTTTAACTCCATCGCTAGTTAAGGCCATCGCATATATGTACTCGTTTGGCTGCGTTCCCGTATCTACATGTGGAACGGTCTCTCCGCGTTCTTGTTGCACTCTGATGTGCACGTGTCTAACATATGTATGTATGTTGTCCGTATGCAACGCATTCTTCCGAAGCAACGCATACTTATCGGACTAGCCAGAATGGTCGCATACTTGCGAACTAGATGCACACTTAACCCACACCTTATCCAATAACAGTAGGTATATCTTTCATTTAAAAAGAATTCGATACTGACGATTAATTGGGGATTGTTTCTTCGTTATTATTATTATTATTATTATTATTATTATTATTATTATTATTATTATCTTCGTCTTTTTTCTTTTATGATTTGTTCCTTTCTTAGATTTTTTTTTTTTTTTTTTGAGGAAAGAGGAGTGAGAGGAATTTTGTTCTTTGATTCGATCGAGAAACGTTGTTTAGTTCAATTCACTTCAATTCAATTGAATTCAATTCAATTTATTTATTTATTCTTTTTTTAATTTTTTTAATTTTTTTCTTTTAATTTTTCTATAAATTTAATCCCATGTAATATTTAATAATATCGAAATTCAATTCATTTCAATTCTTTCAAGTTAATTCATTTCAATTCTTTTAAGTGAATTCAGTTCAATTCAATTCGATAAAATTTATTTATTTATGTTTTGAAATCTTTTCATATCAATTCTTTAAAAAATTCAGTTTTATTCATCAATTAGTTTGTCTTCTTTTTTTTTTTTTTTTTCATATTTATTATAATTTCTAATTATTGGGACGATAAAATTTTTCGAAATTAGTTAGTAGTTAGAGGATTTCAATTGAAATTGAATTCGTGAAAGAAAGAAAATTCATTCTCAACAATTTTCGATTCTTCCAATTTTATGCGATCATAATTTAGAAAACAATTTCCAAAATTTTTATATGCGAATAAAAATTATATATGAACATATATATAGTAAGTGTGTGTGTGTGTGTGTGTGTGTGTGTGTGTGTGTGTGTGTGTGTGTGTGTGTGTGTGTGTATTATTTATGATTTATTTCAATTTTCCGATAGAAAATCATAGATCATTTTAACTAGTCAATTTCTATAAAAGTACAAGTTTTTCTAACAATAGTTTCTTTAATAGTACAATTGAAACTTAAAAGATACGTACACAGATGTTTTATAAAATTTTCTCTCTCTCTCTCTTTTTTTCTTTTTCATCGATGTGAGGCCTGCTTAATGTACATTCAAAGTTAACTTATATAAAAGTGTCTTCTTTGTTGGTGGCCTTAAAAAGTTACGCTTTTCACGGCATCTCTTTTTCCGTTCCAGTTGGTTTTCCATTTTATAAACGTCGACGATCAACGATGATAGTTCGTGGTTCTCCATCCGAATAGTCGCCATTATTTCTTCCTTTCTTTTTTCCTTTCTTTTTTTCTTTTCTTTTTTTTTTTTTCTTTTCTTATTTTCTTCTCGTTCAATTTTACGAATGAATTGAAGAATGTAGAAACAGCGTTTAGCGGAAGCTTTTCAAATGATCATTTTCAAAGATAACAATGATTTCCTAAATCGATTAACATTCGAGCGTTCAATTTATTCAATTGGTTTGTTAATTATTATTTTTATTACAAAAATATGGAATTGGAGTAACGATAAATTTTCGAAATTTTTATTATATTATATAGAAATTAATGACATTAATATTTGTTATTAAACATTTCGATATTATTTAATTGATTAATCGAAGAGTATATTATAGTAGATTTGCATCTGCGATTTAAAATGGTATATTATAGTATTCTATTATATCGAGGACTGTTTACAATTCTCAAAAAAAAAAAAAAAAGATTAATATTTATTTAAACATATAATAATATTAAACATTATGATATTAATTATTGTTCAAATCAAGAATACATTATCGTGTATGTTGCAATAATATATACTATACAGTATAGTTAAATTAATTTAATTTTCAAAAAAAATAAATAAATTAAAAGAAAAGAAAATACTATTCCGTTGTTCGTTTAAATATTATACAAAATTTCGAAATCATACATTGATTAATATAAAAATACAGTATAGTAGAATTATGTCTTGGTTGTAATAATATAGTACTGTTTTATGTTGATCTAATTAAAAGAAGAAAAGGAAAAAAAAAAAGTAAATAAAATAGAAAGTAAAAAAAATATTTTGACCGTTGTTTATTTAATTATTAATATAAATAGTTAATAATATGAATGTAAAAAATCTCCGCCATTTTTTTTTTATTTATTTTTTTTTTTTTTTTTTAATGATCAATTCGGTTATTACGTAACGTTAGAATCCACGCTTGACCTTACCATTTGCGATCGTGAATAGCAATCGAAAGGATATTATGTTTATATATTATTCTCATTTGTAGTTAGAGATTTTTCAAGATGAAATGTTATGTACTCTCCATTCGTGAGAAATTATCTCATTGAAGATCGACTTTACAGCTAGTCGCGTGTATGAATGCAGTTTTCTGTTCTTAATTTATGTTTCTCTCTCTTTCTCTATCTATCTATCTATCCATCTCTCTCTTTCGTCATCTAAAGAAATATGCAATAATATATTGTCGATGGTGTTCACTAATGCATTAATAATGATCATAACGATAAGAAAATGATTTAAAATCGTATTGTTTAATGAACAATAATTATTTATCAATATATTCTATTATTATAAAATAATGATTAATTATGTAAAAATAAATTTGTTTGAAATATTTTTTAAACAAATAATATTTATATATTTATTAAGTAAGTATATACATATATATATATATATATATATATATATATTTAATAAAAATAAAAGTAATAATATTTAACAAGGACAACAATAACAACTATAATAATAATAATAATATAAAGTAAAGAAAAAATATATTTTTTTATAAGAATAATTATACTTGTATATAATAAGATAAAAAAAAAAAAGAAAGAAAGAAAAATGAGAGAGAAAAATCATAAAAAATATTTATTAAAACTAAAGATCGTAATTAAACGGAACACACACACACACACACACGAATATATACATATGTACTGGACATCACTAGTATGAACATACGATATGTATAAGTATGATCGAATGTAACGAACGCAACATACCGTAAAACGACATCGAAATTAATGGTGTGCAAAGATGGAACGTGATATTATTTATTATCATGCACATAACGGAGATTGATAATGGCTATACCAATATAGTATTAAATTTTTTATATCCTTTTATTCAACACCTCCCACCCCTCTCTGTCGCCATCCCTGTCACCCGTCCACCATTTCTCTTTGAAAAAAAAAAAAGAAAAAAAAAAGAATAAATGGATTGAAAAAAAAAGGAAAGAATAAAAAACAAAACGACAAAAGTGAAAATAAAAACGACAAAAATTCGAGCTCGTGAACGAAAGAAATAAAAGAAAAAGAGAAAATAATAAAAATATTTTCCACCCTCTCCCTCCGAAGCAATCCTTTGAAAGAAAAGAATATATGAAGAGAAAAAAAAAAAAGAAAAATACAATAAAAATATAAAAAAAAAATATATATATATATATAACATATAAAATAATTTACAATATATTATTTATTTATTTTATTAATTTATATATCATTAATTAATAATATATAAAATAATATATATAAATAAAAGATAAATCAATAGATATTGTCGATATTATTTTATTCGATTTTTTTTTTTTTTTTTTTTTTTTTATTTGAAACGACGATTTGTAATCACGAAGATAAAATAATTAAAAGACCTATGGAATTTAATGCATTAGCATATGAAAATAATATAATTATATCCATCTTGCAAAATAATATACATGTGTTCATATACATGCATATACACACACACATATATATATATATATATATATATATATATATATATATATATATATATATATATATATATATATATATATATATATGTACACGTTTGTGTATCTGTTTGAGTATGTGTGCAAAGTCTGGGTAAAAGCGTCAGAGAAGTACACTGACCGCTAATTGTATAATTAGATGCACTTTAAATAACTGTCGTTATACGTTAGTACGACACTGGTGGCTGGCTTATGTTCTTGATGTCGAATGAAACACGTTTGATTAAGATGTTTCGATGCGTGGTCGGTATCACGTATATTATTATGTATTATGTACATACATTTGTGTTTGTGCGATAATAAAGAGACAGTGAGAGGTGAGAGGTGGGAGGTGAGATAGGAGATAGGAGGGGGGGAGGTATGAGAGGTGGAGAGAGAGAGAGAGAGAGAGCGCCAACAAGACAGTCATAAATAACAAGAGTTCAAGTTCGATCGTATAGAGAAACGTTGGCAGCAATAATAATACACAGTGATCTCTTCTAATCACTAATAAGTTTAATATGTTTATGTATATCTGTATACGTGTATGTATGTAACATACGGGAATATACATTATGTATCGAGGATATTGTTTAATCGATATAAGAAATTGAAATTTATTTATTTTATATAAAATTTATTTTATATATACGGTATATCTCGTATATTTCGATTATATATTGTCGAGGTCGAGATTATTTCGTATTATGTATAATACATGGAGATATTGATTCTGTTACTCTGTATCATACATAATTATTGTTATTTGATTGTCTATAATATTATAGAAAAAAATTATTACATTATAATATAATATTAATATATTGATAATTTTAATTTCGTTATATTAACAATTTTGTTTTTGTTTTTATTTTTTTTTTCTTTGTTTTTTGTTTTTTGTTTTTTTTTTTTTTCTAAATAATATTAATATTATTAATTCGTTTGAAATATTGAAATATTTCTAAATTTGTTTTATTGTGATTGTAAAACTTTACATTTTTCTAAATCCCTCTATTTATGTTGTATTCAATTGAAAAAAAAAAGAAACAAATAAATAAATAAATAAGATAGAATAGAATTAATAAAACTAAAAATAAAAAGTTAACGAAGAAAAAAAATATATTAACACAATAA
>NC_060957.1:11276866-11294366 GCF_910589235.1 Vespa crabro
ATAATACGTATTTACGTTTTTATTTAATTACTTTTTATAATTACAAAAAATGTATATATATATATTTAATTATGCATTTAAAAAGAAAATGTAATTGACATTTTTTTACGACGATGAAAAAGAAAAAATAAATAAATAAATAATTATAAAATTTAACATATAGACAGACGATTGAAATGATCTCCGACATAAACGTTCTCTGAACAAATTTGAAACATTATAATTTATATATTGCAGTAAAAAAAAAAAAAAAATACTTCAAAAAGAAAAAAAAAAAAAGAAGTTAGATCGGTACATACGTAGATTGGAATAAGGGAGTTAAATTTATTTTTGTCCTTTGATTACTCTTCTTCTTATTTATTTTATTTTAGTTTTTGCTTTATTTCTTATTAATAAAATTTGCAGTCACGATCGACTTCGATTAGAAAGATTACGTCAGAAGGTGTAAAAATGTGGGGGCGGGAAAAAAAAAATTAAAAGAATAAAAGAAAAAGAAATGTTTCCCTTTTTTCTCAATCGAAAATGATGAAAGGGATGCGAGAAAGGATGAGATAGAAAAAAAAAAAAAAATAAAAAAGAAAAGATAAATGAATAAAAAATAAAAAAAGAAAAGAAAATGGAAGAAAATAACAAAAGAAAAAAAGAAAGATCGAAGGATCTGCACGTTTGTTCATTCGTTCATTCCTTCGTTCATTCCTTCGTTCGTTCGTTCGTTCGTTCGTTTATTCGTTCGAATCAGAGAGAGATTCTTTCGTGCGTTCTCTCTCTCTCTCTCTCTCTCTCTCTTTCTTAAGATTTACTTTCCTCCTCCACGAAATTCTTTCCTTCTCACGAACCGTAATTCAGCTCGTTAATTCCATTCTCGATGCAACGCGTCTTCGTTTCGCTTTGATGCACGCGATTTTTCTCGGAACGAGTTGCATTCCTTTCTTTCGAACATCTTCTTTTTCTTTTTCTCTTTTTCTTTTTCTTATTCTCATTCTCTCTCTCTCTCTCTCTCTCTCTCTCTCTCTGTCTCTCTCTCTCTTTCTCGTTTTCTCGTTCTCTCTCTTTTCATATATAAAATTATTTATATTATTCATGAAAAATGACAAATGGAGAAATGGATTTCTCTTTTGTATTTATATTTCTTCTATAATTTTTTTTTTGTATTCCTCTATTTTTATTTCTTTCAAAAAAAAAATAAAAAAAAAAAAAAAAAAAAAAAAAAAGCAAAAATTAACCATTTGAAATATTTATTAAAGTGCACGCTATGTGTTAAACGTTTAACATACATTTACGATACTTAATGTAAATTTCGATCAAATATACGAATAAGAAGATCTGTTGATCGATCAGATAATTAATCTGTGATAAAAGATAAATTAAGTATATAGAAGTAATTTAAATATTTCTCTTTCTCTCTCTCTCTCTCTCTCTCTTTTAATCATACAACGATATACATGAACGCTCATGTACATAAATAAATAAATAAATAAATAAACAAATAAATAAATAAATACATTACGTGTATACATATTTACATAGATATATAATACATAAATAATATATAACACGTATAATATATAATATATAATATATAATACATGAATGTATATCAATTTGAGGAGAAGCATTGAGTGTAATTCTAGCTTCTAAGGTGATTTCCATTGATCGAATTTAAAAATATAATAATATCTATATATTACACGGAAACGAATAAGAGAACTCGATCGATACTGATGCGGTTTCTATGAGAAAGTCTCTCTCTCTCTTTCTCTCTATCTATCTATCCATCTATACTATTTTGTATGTATTCGCTTTATACAAATGAAAGCTGACTAATTCCGGGTGCAATGGACCCCATAGTAACTTCAATATTCGTGATGGACCATCAAAATGATTTAGAGAGACTTGCTATTGAAAAGGGACGATTACCATTTTAATGTAACGTTTTCAGTCGTCAACCATACTAATCCTAATAATGAACTTTCTTTCTAACGAATTTGATTGATTACTCGACTAATCGATAAACGCTTAAAGAGATCCTGTCAGTATTTGACATACTCTTAAGATCTTATCGAGATCTCGCCATAATCGTTATTATTATTCATTTCTTTTTATTTATTTATTTACATCTTTTGTCTCTCTTTTTCTTTCGTTTTTGCTTTTAATCGATTTTTATTATTTTATTATTTAAAAGAAAATTATGATTTTTTTTTTTTTTTTTCTTTTTTTTTTTTTTTTTTTGAATCTCTTCATCCTTATTCTTGTAAAATATTTTAATCGTAATCGATTTAGATTCGATCGTATTAATGTCATACAAATTATTCCTATTGAAATTTCGCTTGTGTGATTTTTGTGGGGAAAAAGAAAAAACTAATAATATCGTATGATCTAGATTCGAACAATTTAAATTTGAATAATTTGTTTTAATGTAAATTCTACGCACTTGTTTATCCTTTTTTTTTCTTTGTTTGTTTGTTTAATACTAATCTTACTTGTGTTAGATTACCGTCATTTAACAATTAACAATTTAATATTATTTTATTTTGGATTTACTTTGGATTTCGTCAATGAAATCGTTAGATCATTTAGATTCGATTGTTAAACAATTTTTTTTTTTTTTATTTTCTGTTTTCTTTTTCTTTTTAATTTTTTTTTTCACCCATAAGAAATAGTGCAACAGTTTAACACTTTTTTTTTTATTTTATTTTATTTTTTTTTTTGTTTTTTTACTTCCCTTTTCACATATTTATTCAAACATTAGTTAAACTTTTTAGATTCGATCGATACTTTTAATACACTTGTAATCAATTCGAAAATAAAAATGACATTAGAAGCGTGATATCTGTTTTTTTTTTTTTTAATATATATACATATATAATTTTCAGAAAGAAGGAGAAAGAATAATTCAAAGTTCGCAAGTTTCGCAAGATTTCTTTTTTGGTTTATTACTTCCTCTTTTATTATTAAAGCATATAATACCTCTTTTATTATAGAGTATAGTAATATCGTTATGTGCAACACTTGGGTCCATCGAGAATAATTTATCTCACTCTCTCTTTCTCTCTCTCTTTCTCTCTCTCTCTCTCCTCTCTATCTATCTATCTATCTATCTATCGAGTTTTATATGGATTTGTTATGAACAAAAGGAAAGAAGGATTTCCTTTCTATTCGTTTTCAAACTACTTTGTTTACCAACTGCATCTGATTATATTCTTTAACTCCACTTGAAACGCAATCGTTATTAATCCTTCGTGACTGCTTCAATTATCCTTCATTTAAGAAAAGAAAAATGAGAAAGAAAAAACCTGTCGTGAAGTATGCGACGATTAAGTATAAAGAGGGAGAGAGAGAGAGAGAGAGAGAGAGAGAGAGAGAGAGAGAGAGAGAGAGAGAGAGAGAGAAGAAAAATGAATAAAAGATCGAGCACGTTGATTTGAGAATAATATTTATTCTGCGTAATTTTTTTTATTGTGCAAAATTAAACGAGCAATAAGAAAAAAAAAAAAAAAGAAAGGAATACGAAAACAAAAAAAATACAATTAACGAGTTATCAAAAATCAAATAGGGAAGGGAAACTGGAATGAATTATTTGTGCTTGATCAGTATTATCGAAAAATATATTTTTGATGTTATTGAACTTTGGATAGTTTTGATATAATATATAATTTAGTTTTTAATATTTATGATGTATATCTATTTATGATGTATAGAAAAGGAATTATTTTTCTTTCTTTCTTTTTTTTTTTTTTTTCTTTTCTTTTTTCTCTTTTTGATGATCCTATAATAATCCTACGAACGATTTGTAATTCGTTAGGATCATATGATTTATATTCTATTAATTTGACATTAATAAACGGATATGAATATATGGAATTAAAAAAAAAAAAAAAAAAAAAAAAAAAAAAAAAAAAAAAAAAAAAAAAAAACGAAACGTAATTTTTAACACGAGGATCAAGGAAAAAAAAAATTAAGAAATTGAAAATCAAATATGAGAATGAATCATGATAATGGATTCATGTCATTTATATTCCATTGATCGACTTGTTAATTTCTTAAAGAAGGAAAGAAGAAAAAAACAAAAAAGAAAGAAAAAGAAAAAAATATCTTTCATTATTATACAAAATGTATTTCGAACATAAGCATTTATAGTTTTTATGTAAATTTTTATTTCCACTCTTTCCTATGCGTTTACCATTTTTTAATGTTAATCTTTTTAAAGATAAAAAAAAAAAAAAATATAACGTGCTCCATTGAAATCGTTTTGAAATAATATCGTCACGAGATCGTTTTCATTTATTTACTTACTTATGTATATTTATTTATTTTTTTATTTTTTTATTTTTCATTTCATTACACATTAAATCATATTCTTATTACAAACCGACGACATTAAATCATATTCTTATTACGACCGATGACTGCGGTCTTTCGTTACGCGTCTAAATGCGTAAATAAATATTACGAAGGTTTTAAATAAAATTGGCAAAGTCAAGATTGGCATGTCATCCTTGAATCGCATGACAGTCAAAGTATTAATAACATTCATTGCAAATTTTTAGAAATGATATAAATAATAGAAGCAAAAAAGAATATAAAAGAAAGAACCATTTTGAAAGAAATGTTGGAAATGAAGAAAAAAAAGAAAATAGAAAAAAGGGAGAAAAAAACAATTAAGAAAAAAGAAAATACGCGATTATTAAAAATCTCTAATATGATTAGATCAATATGGAGTCGATGTGGAGAATCAAGATATCACTTATTTTATTTTGCTAGATTTTTTTATTCCTTTGAAACAAAAAAAATATTCTAAGATAAGGCGAGAGAGGGAGAGAGAGAGAGAGAGAGAGAGAGAGAGAGAGAGAGAGAGAGAGAAAGAGAGAATCAATAAGCGAACAAAGGAACAATAGCAATGACTCGTTCGCGAGTCACTTGCGCGTGTTAAATTAATTAGTCCGTTAAACGCTCGTAATTGGGAACGTGACGTGGACTTGCGTAATGCATCGTTTATCTCTCCCTTTCTCTCTCTCTCTCTCTCTCTCTCTCACTTTCGTGTCTTTTTTTTCTTTTTTCATTTTTTTGTTTTTTTTTTTTTGATTGCTTTTATACGAGAACATACGAAAAGAGGGATTTCAAACGAGATTTTATGGAATATTGATGAAATGAATTTATATTACATATTTTATGTAATATAATATATTTTTATATATTGATACGTAATATATTATATTTTTAATAGGAGTGATATATGTTTAAAAAAACAAAAAATGTATATGTATTATATTATATTTTAATATGATATAATATATTATATTATTGCATGTATTATAATTTTAATAAGTGATATTGTATAAATTATATATATATATATATATATATATATATAATAAATATTATTATATTAAAATAATATTAAAAATATATATTTCGAAAAATATATTACTTATTAAAATTATAATACATAAATATAAGAATATACGTAACTATATTAAAATATGATATAATAGCTTTCATTTGTGTGTCTGTGTCTCTGTGTGTATATATATATATGTCTGTGTGTGTGTGTGTGTGTGTATTGTATTATATTATAAAGTATAACAAAGGTTATATTACATAATTATGCCACATAATAAAACATCAAGTTGATTTATCGATTTATATAAAATTCGTATGATAATCAGTATTAAATACATCAATCAAAATACTCTTTCTCTATTTCATTATTATCAATCCGATTAATGATAAAAACATAAAGATATTATTCGAACGATTACGCGAGATAAAATTCTAATCAATTGAAACACGAAAATTATTTTCATTCATTATTATTTAAGATTTATAATAATTGATTAATCAAAACTCGAATAAAGATAATTAATAAAAAAAATCGAAAAAGAATAATTACATTACTAATGATGATGATGATGATGATGATGATGATGATGATAATGATGATGATGATGGTGATGATTATGACGATGACGATAATGATAACGATGATTACGATAATGGTAATAATGACAACGATTATTACGATAATGATAACGATGACAACGATGATTACGATAATGATAATGATAACGACGATGGTGACGATAATGATAATGATGACTACGGTGATGACGATAATGATGGCGACGATGATGACACTAATGATGATAATGGTGATAGTGATGATGATGATGATGTTGATGTTGATGTTGATGATGATGATGATGATGACGGGAAACATGGACCGGTAATGGTCTCGCGAGCGTACTTGGTCATCTTCATCGTTCTCTGGAATGCTGGGAATATCAATTCTCGTGCGGTCGTTCACCCTCTCTTGCGCCTCGGCTATGTTCGGCTCGGCTTCATCCGGCTCTACCGGCCATTCGCGAGTGCGCATGCGCAAGCCGATAGGATCCCAAGTGATGTTGCTAGAATCGACTCGTCGATGATCGAATCCGATTCGATCGATCGATTCTCTAGGGTCCTTATTTTCTTCTCTCTCTCTCTCTCTCTCTCTTTCTCTCTCTTTTTATCTATTTTTTAATTCTTTTTTTTCTGAAGTTATTTGTTACACACACACGTATATATATTTATATTTTTATATTATATATATATATATATATATTATTATTATTATTATTATTATTTAAGAAAAGACGAATTATATATATTTTGTGATATATTTCTTTTTTTTATATAATAATAAACATATATACCAATAAACAATATAGTATGTAGTATAATATGTATATAGATATTTATTTATATAGATGTACTTTATAAATAATTATACATATATATATATATAATAAACACATGCATATACTATACTATATCATACTATACTATATATATTTATTTTATATATATATATATTTTTTTTTTCATTTTAATACTTTATATTAAAATATACAATATATTTCCTATTCATATATATATTCTATTACTATTAATAGATATTAGTATATATCTAGTTTAGCATTACTAGTTATATGTACTTATATACTTGTATATGTACATATATTATCACCCTGCAATATATATATATATATATATATATATATATATATATATATGTATGTATATTGCGGGGTGGTTTTGATGGTGTTCGACCTTTGCCCGAGGGACTCTCGCGTTCTTGCGCTTAGGGATCGCATTTGAGAAACGAACTTCGCCTGGAATATCTTAGAGATATTTTTAGATCGTTGGATGCTCGCTGTTTCGTAATACGTCGCCGGTAATACCAGCGGTAATACCAGAACATCTCGTTAAATCTTACAGACCTATTACGGTCTCGAATAATATCTCGGCTTTCATGAAAATAAGCTTTTAGAAGTGACTGTACCGGATTTCGCATGATTTCTGCATTTCTCGATGATTTAAATAGAATATGCAGATGTCGTTGGTGCCGTTAGATCGTTTGCTCTTTTCCTTTCCTTTTCTTTTTCTTTTTTCTTTTTCTTTTTCCTCCTCTCTTCTATTTTTCTCCTTTCAATTTTTCAATTCCACCTACCCCCCTCTGCTTTTCTTTTCTTTTTTGTTTATTTTATTTTTTCTTCTTTATTTCTCCTTCCTTTTCCATTTGCCCTTTTTATTTAAACTACTCTCTCTTTCCCTCTCCCTCTCCCTCCCTTTCTCTCTTTCTCTCAAACGAGAGAAGCAGATGGTTATTTTTGAAATTCGTATCAACAAACTTTCGATGATACCTTTTGTACTTGCGTACTTTGCCCTCACTCAACTCGAACATATGTTAACTGATGTGTTAGTGTTATCGTGATATTCGAGCGGCCATTTTGGTATTTATAAATAAGCCGATTTTTTTTTTTTCGTATGATCTTTATATCGGTGCGATTAAAAGAATACGAATGTGGTGATTAAATATCGCGAAGATTCAGGCGGCCATTTTGCTCCTTTTTTTCCTTTTAAACGCATCATATTCCGTCGTATCGTTCCTATCGGTCTGATTACTGACAATGCATTTTAACACCATCGCCAAAAGTTGAGCATCCATTTTTGTTTGTTTGTTTATTTATTTATTTATTTATTTATTGCTTTCCTTAAATTCATTAAAGTCCATCACATGATTCGACTTATTTTTTTCATTATAAAGATCCGCGCAGCCATTTTGTTTTTTTTTTTTGTTTTTATAAATGCATGGAATTCATTCCAATTGTTTTTATTTTAATTTGCTCCCTTTTTTCGAGCAGATTTATGATCCAAATTTCAAACAACGAAGAAACGAAAAAAGAAAATAGAAAAAGAGAATAAAAAACGAATAGAAAAAAAAATATACATATATATATATATATATATATATATATATATATATATATATATATATATATATATATATATATATAGTAGAGCCTGTAAACTCTTATCTTCATTATATTTTCTAACCAACGCGTTCCATTCAGTATGGAATTCCTTTGGTGATTAATATTGTTTAGCGGAAGCCAAGATAAATTGTCCCCGGCTTCAATGGTCCAACTGAAAGCCACGAGTTAGCGTAGGATAGAACATGACAGCTGGTGATCATCTTACGGATTATCTTATAAAGTAGGGTTAAGTCGTTGCTGTTGCTAAATGTCGCATTGATTTAAAGGTCGAAAGAAAAGAATAAGATAAAGAAAAGAGAGGAAGATAAAGGAGTCGTAATAAATCTGATCTATTTAAAAATATTTCTCGGTTATACAAAACGATTTTTATTCTTTTTTATTTCCTTTCTTTTTTTTTTTCTTTTCTTTTTCTTCTTATATTTTTCTCTTTTACTTTATGACGCGTATGTTTTCTTTTCTTCTAATTTTTCTTTCTTTGCTTCTTTTTTTTTTTCTTTTTCTTTTTTCTCCTTTTTTTTTTTTTTTTTTTTTTTCTATGTACATGTTTATTAAATATTTCAATAATAAAATTTAAAGGTGAAGAATTATTTGTAATATTCAAAATCAAAATATATTGCAGTAATATAATTATATATACCTATGATAACATAGATAAAATGTATAGAATGAAAAAAAAAAAATTATATATGCGTATGTGTATGTGTATAATATAAAATATTAAAAATATAATAATAATAATATTATATTAAAATTATTGTATGTGTAAAAAAAATGTAAAATATATAATAATGATATTATAATATATAATATTAAAATTACATACACACACACACACGCGCATTAAATATACAATTAAAAAAAAATATGATAATGATATAATAAAAAAAAAAAATGATATATAATATAAAAAATACAATATATATAATAATAATAACAATAGAACAATTTGTATTTTGATTATATTAAATAATTCTTTAAAATCAAATTAATTAAATTATTATCGAGACTTAGCATTTTATAATTCTTTGAAATTTATGTTCTTCGGAAATTTTAAATCTGTCTATGTAAATAAGTAAATACGTATGTACGTACGTGTGCACTCAGTTGCATTAAATGGAGTATTTACATACATACATATATGCGTACATACATATATACGTACATACATACATAAATATATATGTTGATTTAACGAGCATACGTTCGTTGCTTGCCAAGGAAAACCTATGAGCATTTCTCGGTAACACGCACTTGTCCTGTACCCTTTGAAATTACGTTCTATGTACTTACGTATATTCATATCAAAGCTTTCACAACTGAGTTGTCGCATGTAATAATGAAATGCATTTCACTTTTTATATTTCCTTAATTATTCATATTAAATGTAGTCTTAATAATAAATTAATTATACATTTATTTATTAGATTATATACAATGTATAAAGTATACGGATAATGTATTAATTGTGCGAACATATAATGATTATAATTATAATATATTTATAATCAATATATTCATTATTATACATCGCGTATTATTATTATTATTATTATTATTATTATTATTATTATTATTATTATTATTATTATTATTATTATTATTATTATTATATATGGTTGTATTTCTTTGAAACATTTACTTTTTGTATTTTTAATTAAAAGCTAACATTTCTAATGATATATAATATAACAGTAAAAAATGTATAAATATATTGGATATTAGCATTATTATTATTATTATTATTATTGTTATTATTATTATTCAGGATATTTATTGAAAATGATTGATGTTTTTATGGAAAGAATTTTTATGGAGAAAAAAAAAAGAAGAAGAATTAAAATAACATAACATATTGTAAAAGTAATATAAAAAATATTATGTCTCCGTATGAGTATAAATAAATTTTCAAAATTACATGGAAGTTAAAAATTTTTACGTACGTAAAAAAAAAAAAAAAAAAAGAAACAAAAATGAAAAAAAAAAAAATAGAATTTATTTGTTACGCGTGTTATCGTATAAAAAATAGATCGACATTAAAAAAAGTTCTGAAACTTTCTTCCTCTTCTATTTTATTTTCTTCTTTTATTCCCTCGAAAAGAAAGAAAAAAAAAAAAAAAGGAAAGAAAAAGAAAAAACCGATAATTTCCAAGATAAACGATAGCTAATAATAAAGCGAATATATGTACAGTTTTATCTACACGATCAACATAATAATAATAATTTGTCGTGTAAAATTAAAAAAGAAAAAAGAAACAAAAAATAAAAAAGAAAAGAAGGTAGAAAGAAGAAGAAGAAGAAGAAAAAAAAATATATATATATATATTCATAGATATGACTAATAATACGTAACAACGTAAATATAAAAACATTTTCACGTTCACGCGGGTTTATTACGAGAATGAAAAAAAGAAAAAAAAAAAGAAAAAAAACAAAAGAATAGAAAAGAAGAAAAATCGAGATAAGGACGTAGAAATTTTTTATGAATGAAATCATTTCGCTCTTTGAACAAAAATACGATAAGAGATCAAAAGAATTAAAAGTGAGAAAAGAGAGTGAGAGAGAGTAAAAGAGAGAGAGGGGGTGAGGAGGGTGGGGAAAGAGGGAGAGAGAGAGAGAACGTGAAGCGTAAAAATTTTACGTTTTCTACAAATAGAATAGAAGCTTAATGCTCACTCTCTCTCTTTCTCTCTCTCTCTCTCTCTCTCTCTGTCTGTCTCTGTTTCTCTTTTTATCGTAGTAAATCGTATCGTGAGTATTTATTTCTCGAAGCTTACAAATTAATTAACCTCATTAGCTGGTGCAGAGTGTTACATGAATGAGAAATGCCAAAGAGTTGTGACTTACGGTCTCGGAACATCGAAACATGCTTTATTAATTGCACCAATGTCAAGATATACTTTCCCTCTCTCTTTCTCTCTCTCTCTCTCTCTCTCTCTCTCTCTCTCTCTCTCTCTCTCTCTCTGTGTGTATGCGTGTGTACATGATTGTGCCTATGCGTGTATTTATACCACTCGACCTGTTAAGTACGCGCTTAAATGAGTAATTTAAATTCAAAAGAGGAAGGGAAGAAAACTAAAAATAATAATAATAATAATAATAATAATAATAATAATAATAATAATAATAATAATAATAATAATAATAATAATGAAAAGATCGTCGGTGATACTATTAGAACATCGAAACCAGTTATGTGTTATTCGCGTAGAAAAAAAAAGAAAAGATAAAAAAAAAAATATTCACACGATTTGCGATAAATATTTCGAAGATATTCTCTCAACGGATGATCTTTTTTTTCTTTTTCTTTTTTTTTTTTTTTTTTTCTTTTCCTTTTTTCACTTGTCCAATTATACCTAGGCACGTTCATTAATTGGAGATATACTCGTTTTGGAATGTTTATTTATTTATTTCTTTCTTTATTTTTATATATATATATATATATATATATATATATATATATATATTTATTTAGTAAATCCCATTTTTATTCTTAATATCTTATTTTTTATCCTTAATAATTAATTATCGACGAATTATTATTAAACTTTACAAACAAAACAAAACAAAACAAAATAAAAAAAAAAAAAAAGAACGAAAGAAAAGAGAAAAATTTCTTTTCCATACTCACGTAATTTAATTTCCATATTTAACAGAGGGTGGGTTGTGGGAAGCAAAGAAAAGAAAAGAAAAAAGAAAAAGAAAAAAGAAAAGAGAAGGAAAGAAAAAAAGAACGCGATCGATCGCGAATTACTTTTGCCAGGATTATTTGAGAAATGGCGAGATAACGTGCAAACGAACTATGGCGACGGGATGAACCCCGTGAACTATAGGTAGATAGTTAGGTAGATAGGTATATAGCGAGGAGGGAGAATAGGGAGGGAGGGTTGCGTCTGGGTTGAGTTGGGTTGGGTTGAGGGAGAAAGGCATTTGAAACCTGAAAGAGAAACAGACCCGGAACGTCTCTTAGGACGAGTATAAACTCACCTAAGAGAAGATGGCAAAAGTTTTATTTTCGGCCATTTCTTCGGCCAAAAATATTCGCACCACTTTCTGTGGAGTAAGAGAGAAAGAGAGAGAGAGAGAGAGAGAGAGAGAGAGAGAGAGAGAGAGAGAGAGAGAGAGAGAGAGAGAGAGACATAGCTTAACGGCTAACAGGGATTCCTGTAGGATGGGGTATGGTGTCGGTTACCTAATTATAGTTGCATAGAAATCTGTAAGGGGACACCGAGTAGACCGGGCCGCACCTTATGTATGCACCCCAGCATCGTAACACGCTTGCGCGTAAACCTCTTCCTCCTCTCTCTCTCTCTCTCTCTCTTTCGTTCTCTCTCAATCCCCACCCTTTCCCTCTCTTACTCCCCCTTTCCACTTACTCTCGGATACTTCTCGCTTCCCGGATAAACTTTACTTTTCAGGGATGACAGGCCACAGCCTTGAGTTCTCTCTCTCTCTCTCTCTCTCTCTCTCTCTATTTTTTTTTCTTTCCCTTTAGTATCATACGTGTCATTTGATCACGCATGGAATTTTTCTATGAATCATACTTTACGATCGACGCCATTTTTTATTCGTCTCGCTTTCTCTCCCTCTCCCCCTCTCTCCTTTTCTCTCTTTCTCTCTCTCTCTCTCTCTCTCTCTCTCCCTCTTTATGTCTGTCTATCTCTCTCTATTTTCTTTCTTTTTTTTTTTTTTTTTTTTTTTTTTAGTTTTTGATGCACTATTTTTACATTCGTATCACTTTTTCTTTCTTTCTTTTCTTTTTTCTCTTTTTTCTCTTCTTTTTTTTGTAACTTTTTCTCTCTTTTTTTATTTGTTTCATTTTCGTTATTTTTTTTATTTTATTTATTTATTTATTTATTCGTTTGTTTATTTATTTATTTTTTTTTTTTTAATTTCATTTTCGACGTCGAGGATTAACGAAATATTTGAAATATAGAGTTTTGTCATGGCTTTTCTTTTTTTTTTTTTCTTTTTTCTTTTACTCTCTTTGACCTGTTTATGACGTATCATAATTTTTTCGTTATATATTTTCTTCCCGTTCCTTTGATAACACACATTAGAGACAAATTACGAAACGCATACTCATTGTTTTCTTATTAACACTTGGAACATTTTTTGATATCGGTAATTTACATTTTCATTAATATTTTTATTGATTGATTGGTTGTTCGACTGATTGATTGATTAATTGATTGATTGATTGATTGATTGATTGATTTTTCCTTTTATTTTGTTATTAATTTTCCTCTCCATTTTTTTTCGATCATGTGCATAAACTATTAAACACTTACTCTTTTTGTTAACACTGAAATATTTCTTTCAAATCGATTTTTGCACTCTTATTAATATTTCCTTTTATTTATTTCTTTATATATATATATATACATATATTATCAATTTTCTTCTAATCAATTTTCTTATCGTTCTTACGATTACGTTCGTCGGAAATAAACAATGAAAATATTTTTATCTCAATTGTCGTCACGCTTAAAATTATTATTACCATCGTTCTTATCATATTATTTCTTTATTTTTTCTTGTCTATCATTTTTTTTTTTTTCTTTTTTTTTTCTTTTTTTTTTTGTTCCTTATCGATTTCGGCAGATGAGTTTAATTCGACGATTACCTATATATGCAAAGTAAAATACATTAATCGAAAAATTACCTGGGTGGGGACCTATCACGAATTCTGTGTCGATCGAAAAGCTTAGCCTATAAATTATTCATTGAACTCCTAGACAAAGGGTGGCAATGTAAATTTGCATCGTCGTTCACGAATGTGTCGCACACATAAACACACACACACACACACACAGACAGATACATATAAATACACATAGAAGCTAATCATTACTTCTTCCACGAACATAATCGTTTAGCTATGATGAAAGCATTGATCTCTGCGATCGTTCGATCGCATAAACCGAGTTAATTAATACCCGTAGAGAGAAAAAGATAGAGATAGATAAAGAGAGTGAAAGAGAGAGAGAGAGAGAAAAATATTGGCAACTGGTTTCTTGCTAATGAAAATAACGTTGAATCATTGTCTTAATGATCTATATTAAAGATATCTTTTTACAACTCGTTTTACGACGGTCTCTTTCATATTAATTTATTTATTTGTATATATATTTTTTTCATGTTATTTATTTAATTTTCTTCTTTTTCCTTTTTTTTTTTTTTTTTTTATCTTTATCAAGAATTTTAATTACTTCTCTATAAGACCAAAGTAAGTTCTTATTTTCGATATATATATATATATATATATATATATATATAACCATTTATATTGATATTTTCTTTTATTTTTGTTTAATTTATTTCTTCTTTTCTTACAAAATAATCCAACGTTATGCAAATGACATGAACTAGTATCGAGTGTGTATGTATCTATGTACGTACGAAACATATTCGTTTCTCTTTTAGTTTCTCTTTTAGTAATTCAATATCCCTCATTATTTGGTATATATGGTGTGTGTGTGTGTATGTATGTGTGTGTAAAGGAAAAGTCTCTCATGATATTTGAAGCTAGATATTCTTATATCATCTTTAGGATCGTATGTCGACGAAATTCTAATATTAACTATGATATATTTTAAAGATCTTTTTGAAGTGATAATTTATGAAGATTATTTACTTATGACGTTTACGATGATTCTTATAAATTCTTCAGACATTATTTTACGAGCTCGTATAATGAACGCTATACAAAAATATATATATATATATATATATATATATATATATATATAATATTTTTTTTTTTCTTTTATCTATGATATACATATTTCATTTCATTTTATTTCGATTCAAGTATATACGTATTTTATTTCATTTTATATTATTTTTTATCAATATATACATATATATTTTCATTTATATAGTATGTTTATGTGTGATCGTACGTGTATGTATATACGTATTTATTTAATTTCATTTTATTACGATACATATACATGTCCGATGTGTTTTTTAGTTTCTTTTTCATTTTCATTCATTTCATTAGATTTTGTTATACACGTAGATATTATTTCATTTCGTGTTTATGTATGTGTGTTTCATTTTCATTTTTTTTCTTTTTGTTTTTTTTCCATTTTTATACACACATTTTATTACATTTCATGTGTGTACGTATATATATATATATAAAGATTTTATTATATAAATTACATTATGTACGAATAAATAAAATAAAATAAAATAAAATAAATGAAATCATGCTTATCTACGTATATACGTATATATATATATATATATATACTTAACTTCGTGAAAGCATGTATTTCGTTTTGATTCGATTAATTGAATTCCATCGATTCGATCGATAAACGGTGGGAATAAGATAAATGCAATATAGTCCGCGGTTTTCCGTAATTGCCAGGAATCTTTGGGCAGAAAGCACGTCGTACAAATTATTAATAGACGTCTTTGAAAATAGCCAAACGTTGTGTGACCTAAACGTTGCTAAGCGCGCCGTTCAGGTATTCAAGGAATGCGTTTATTATCCGGTTTAAGTTTGCATGTAATCTACTCAGGTATATACGTAGACTCACATATATACGCCGGCACACGTGTATAAGCAGATGAATATATAGATAGAATTGCAACATATCGTGGCCGGATGTAAAAAAAAAAAAAAGAGAGAAAAAAAGAAAATGCGTGGGAGTGGGTACTGTTTGTGTGAGTATATTTTTTTTTCTTTTTTATTTTTTTAATTTCTTTTTTTTTTCTTTTTTTTTTAATTTTTTTTTTTTAATTTTTTTCTATTATCTCCAGTTCGACTCCTACATGTGTTTACATTTAATCATATGGAATAATAAAATTCTGTTTTTTTTTTTTTTTTTTTTTTTTGTATACTTCGAAAAACCGAAAGGAAAAATTGTACTAGTCTATTATCGATGGAAATTTCGTTTTATCCAATAATCATCGAAATAAAATCTTTTCTAATAATATGGAAATAAAATTGTGACTGGGTGGAGAGGGAGGAAGGGGAAGGGGTGAGAGAGAGAGAGAGAGAGAGAGAGAGAGAGAGAGAGAAAAGGAAAAAGTGAGAAATTTTTTAATATAATCTGTACGGATTGATAGGAGAAACGATAAATGAAATTTTATATATATATATATATATATATATATATATATATATATATATATATATATATATTCGATCGTTCGTGAACTTCGAAATAATTGATATAAAGTCAAATTGTTCAATGGGTATATTAAATAAAATTTTGATAATCACATAAATGAAAATTGTAACAGAGATTGTAACAGAGATTGTAACAGAGAAAATTGTAAAAGATAATAATATATTATTAATATCAAAAGATTACTCATGTGTGTATATATGAAAGAATAGAAATATTATATTTTCGATATTTAATTAAAAATTATTATTTAAAAAAAAAACAAAAAAAAAAATTGTAAAGCACAATATCTCTTTAGATGACAAATTAAAAATTAATAAAAATAATAAAACAAATAAATGCGAATTTCAACGAAACCAACCAAAGATTAATATTAAATTATCGACCTTAATGCAGGTCGTCTTTATATATAAAAATATTACTTTACTTTGGCCTTTTGTTTCTTATCCAAGATTGGTCGAAAAATTTTATGTGGGATAAAAAATATTATACTAAACTTAGATACTAAAGTATACAGAATAGATACCAGAATATATACTAGATCCTTTCTTATATAAATATATATATATATATATATATATATATATATATATATATATATGTACGCATATACACACATATATATACATACATATCACACACACATACCTATGTATCTAGAAATTTGTATTTATTAACGTGGGATACTGGGGATGTAGAGTCGTAACATCTGGGAAAAGGAGATAAGGGGTGAATTTTTGAAGGGGGAAAAGGGATAAGTACAAGGGGAGGAGAACCGATGTAATCGTTCGAGTGAAAGCTCTTAGACCTTACTAACTTATTTATTTTCTTTGAGATAATATCGTCGTGCTATTTGGGATCACAAAGTAGATTATATTTTATCTCTTATCTCTATTTCTTTTCCCACCTTCGTAACTTTTATGAACAAATAAAATACGTTTATTAACAAATTTTTACGAATTTTATTATCGTGAACATGCAGATATAATGTGCAATAAATGATCAATGAATTTGATCGAAAAGTTTTCTTCGAGTATTTCT